>NW_020539727.1:9892926-9911408 GCF_003426905.1 Ctenocephalides felis | reverse complement strand
TGACATCGGTTTCCACTTGAAATATGATAGCAATATGTTTCTAAAATAGCCCTCACCCAATAAAAATATCCTTAGAAATGAACCTTCATTGAAGTAATTGCTGATTTATAAATTCTATAATATTCGTTCACACAGTGGATTATGTGAAACAACGCCTAAACAAATATTGTTTTCGCAACTTCACTCATCATATAATACTTGTGTTTGAAGAACTTCATGTAATTAAAATCAACATACATTCATTGACTGCTTGTATTTTTTTTACTTTTTCGCGGGCGATATAATCTCATTCTTTGAACAGCTGTAATATCTGTCTTGCCTAAAAAATATTTTTCATTTTAATAACTTCAAAGATTTATAGAAACTACGAATAATATAGAAATTATTTCTAATCAATAAACTTACGTTTAGTACACGGCACAAATGTTCAATTGTTTTTTGGCATAGGGTAAAATTTTCTTCTGATTCAGACATTTTTCATTGAATCAAGATTTGTACTACGATGTAACTTTAAAATGTTTATTTATCTTTGCCGATTTCCTTGTCGATAAAGAAACGTATACAACGTTGATGCCGGTACGCATATAACGACAGATCTCTTCTATTCACATACACGACGACTAATCACAATCGACCCGCATAGAAATGATTTCATCGAAAGCGAATGATGTACAGTTCGGGCGTAACGCAATTTCCGTTGCATTCTCACAGTTTTACACCCTAGTCGCGCCTAAAGAAGTTTTACTTCGAAAATTTATGTATACTCTGGGATAGCTTGCAATGTTCACTCTGAGAATAGTCCTGATGGTTTTTTCATTAAAAAAATTATATTCTGTATTGGAAAACTAAGGATTAAATTTTATTTAGTATGATTTTGCAACAAATTGTAGTTATTACAAATTAAATACAACTTTATTATTAAAATAATACTATTATACGTATATTCCTTACTATTTAACAAGTAATGATGATTTTTTTTAAATATTGTTATAATTTTTGCAAAATGTTGGTATTTTCATCAACATTTTTTATTAAAAATAAGTTTTTCTATTCTGGCAGGTAATTTATTGAACAATCTTATTTATCAGTTTTCAAACAGGTGCGTCATTGCACGATAATATTATCATTTACAAGCTCAAGCTTAATTTTTAACATATAAATATACAATTTTAGTTATCAGAGGTTTTAATGGAACCCTATTATAGGTAGTTAAACAGCTTTTAACTATTAGATTTGATAAATCTGCAATATATATATATATATATATATATATATATATATCTACAATTTTTAACAAAAAAAATACAGAAAAAAAATACTTGAAATGATAAGGATATTTTTATGCTATAACAACTTCAATTTTAAATCAAATATTAGATTGTGAACTTTCTCAAAATCGACTAATTTATTGGAATTATACTTTTTAGAACATGCATGTATCCAAAAATCCAGAAAAAAATGTTTTAGGGGCATTCATATTTTACTATATCTATTCTACCAAAAAGCATGAGTTTGCAATATATTTATAATATATTTTCTAAAAATATTAATTTTTTTATAAAATAATATTATTTTCTATTTTCAGATCGCGAGTCTTCGAAAACAAAATGCAGAATCTAAAAAAGAAGCTGAAAAAAAGTCTGGAATCGCGGTGAGTGAAAATTTTCAAATTAGTTTTTGGTTTTTGAAACATACATTTTTTGAGCATTTTTGAAAATTGAGTTTATGGATTGATTTTTGAGAATATAGTTTACTGATCACACCACAATCAGTCACATATATATAATTCAAACATAATTTTTTTCTTACTCACACAATTTTGGGCATTTTTCGATTTAAGGAGTTTAATTTTTTTTATCTGACCCTGACTCATAACCAATAAAAATGAGCTGGTAATCTCATTTTCAAAAATGTTTTTTTAGTTATTCATGAATCAATTTTAAGGGTTTAGTTTTCATTCCATAACTGATTTTCAGTCTGATAAATGGAATTAGACGTATGCTGGAAAATTTTACATAGAAAAATCCAAAAATAATAAAGAGTAATCTTTAATGAATATTTCCATGAAAGAAAAAAATTAGAAAATATTCATTATGTTTATGAATATCAATTTGAATATCTTGGCTCGGTTGTAAGAGCTTTACCTTTGCAACCACAAGGTTTAAAGTTCCTTTCTTGCACGGCTATCTGAAATCAAGCAGTAGTGTTATTTTTTTGCTTAAAAATATAGATTCATATATAATTTGGAACTAATATGGCTTTCTGGATAAATACCGAACCGTTAAACTTTTTACAATCCTTATCAGTGGTAACAGTATATCAACCCTTGCATTTAGTCCTTTTCACCCGCTTTTGGTATTCCCTATTTTCTACTAAAAAGATAAAACGCCCCCATAAGGGCATGTTATCAGTTTGTGAAAGTAACATCATTATTTGACTGCATAATAAGGTAAACATTTACAGCTGCATTTGAAAGTATCTTCCTGGTGAAATAATATTGTTTTAGTGACAGATTTCTAAATTGAGGGCAGACCAGAATTTTAATAAATAGGGATAATCCTGAGGGCAATTATGTGCTAAATATTTTTACTAGATAAATGTCATTAGGCTTCCTTCTAGTCCTGGTTGAAGAGGTTTGGACAACCCGATAGCCAGCTTGAAAATAAAATTTTTAAAAGTGAACAATGGCCTTCTCCGGTTGCACCAAACTAAAACTATATGGTGCCATAATTTTGTTCACCAGGCATATGGTATGCTAAATAGGGATGATCCTGAGGACAACTAGCTGTAAGTGGAATTCTGTCTCAAGGCAATTAGGGCATCGTGCCTTAAGGCAAATTGCTGGAACTTCCCGTACCAAAAATTATTATTTTTTTAAAAACGATTAACATTTTTGAAAAAAAATTAATTAAAAAAAATAAGATTTCTGAGAAAACTATAAATTTGACAAAAAATTACTTTTTTTTGAAAAAAAAATTATATGAAAAAAAAAAATTTTTTTTGAAAAAAAAATTTTTTTTTGGATACAACAAATTTTTTGAAAAAAATGTTTTCTTCATTTTGACATATTTTGGAAATTCTGAACTTTTTTTCAAAGCAATCGCACTGCTTGAACTGCATAGAGACGAAATGTCAAAGCGCGCATGTGCCGCGCCGCCGTCTAACGCATAAGCATTGGTACGGAACCCATAAAAATGTAAAAAAAAAATATACTTATTGTTAAAATCTCTATAAAATATCTGATAATTTGATGTGCATATGTCTAAGGATAATTTTTAACCGCCGAATGGCATTATTTTTTACTTTTTTCATTAGATCTCCGAAACCGCTAGACCTGCCTCCATGAAAATTTGATCAATTCTACATCTTGTCAATACAAGTAGAATGTTTTTTGAATTATTCAAATCGGACGCTCCGTTCTCTTAAAAACGGAGGTACCGTTCTTGGCACTTTTTGCCCCGTATCTTCGGAACGGCTAGACCTGCCTTTGCCAAAAACTAATCAGCACGTCTCCTTATCAATACGAATCGAATGTTTTTTGAATTATTCAAATCGGTTGATCCGTGTTCCCAAAATCGTCGACGAAAATTTGTATCCGCACATACATACACACACATACATACATACATACATACATACATACATACATACATACATACATACACACACACACACACACACACACACACATACATCCATTTTTTCTAAGGTATGCCAAAATGTTCAGAAGGTTTTGAAACGTCGAGAAATGCAAAAATTTTCATTTTCGATTTTTTTGCGATTACTATAACTTACCCTACGGGAAGTTAATTATGTGCTAAATATTTTTACTAGATAAATGACACTGAGCTTTCTCCTGGTCGTGGTTTAAGTGGCTTGAGCAACCTGATATCAAGCTTGAAAATAAAAATCTAAGAAGTGAAAATTGACCTTCTTCGGTTGCACCAGATTAATATACGAGGGTCATTCAACAAGTACTTAGCCTCACCGCAACTTTTCGGACTATTTTGGAGCTCTCAAGAAAACGTATTTTTTGGGCGGGTTGAAATGGATGGAGCACCACCGCTGGAGGCAAAATGTATCAAACTTGAAGAAGATTATGTTCAAAAGTTGCCACTTTTCTGTGGCATTGTTTTTCATTTGTAGGCTAAGTACTTGTTAAATGACCCTCGTATATCGTGCCAAAATTTTGTTCACCAGACATAATGTTCCTGAGGGCAATTATGTGTTAAATATTTTTACTAGATAAATGATACTGGGCTTCTTCCTGGTTCTATTTTAAGAGAATGTTCTGATATCAAGCTTGAAAATAAAAATTTAAAAAGTGAAAATTGACCTTTAAAAATATATTGTGTTATAATTTTGTTTACCAGGCATGATATGGTAAATAGGGATAATCCTGAAGTTAACTATGTGCTAAATATTTTTACTACATAAATAACACTGGGCTTCTTCCTGGTCTTGGTTGAAGAGGTTTGAACAGCCTGATATCAAGCTTGAAAATAAAATGCTAGAAAGTGAAAATTGGCCTTTAAAAAATATATCGTGTCATGTGTTTATTCATCAGACATGGTTATGGTGAATAGAGATGATCCTGAGGACAATCATATGCTAAATCTTTTTACTAAATAAATGACAATGAGCTTTCTCTTGGCCTTGGTTCAAGGGGTCTTGATAACCTGATATCAAGCTTGAAAATAAAGATCTAACAAGTGAAAATTGGCCTTCTCCAGTTGCACAAGGCTAGAAATATATCGTGCCCCAATTTTGTTTACCAGAATGGTCCTGAGGACAATTATGGGCTTCGAAGCGGTTCTGGTTTAAAAGGCTTGAACAACTTGATATCAAGTTTGAAAATAAAAATCTCCGTAATGAACATTTATTAAAAATATATTGTTCCAAGAGTTTGTTCACCAGGCATGCTATAATAAATAGGGATGATCCTGAGGACAATTATGTGCTAAATGTTTTACTAGATGAATGACGCTGTGCTTTCTTCTGGCTCTGGTTTAAGAGGTTTGGTCAACCTGATATCAAGCTGTAGTAATTAAAAAAAAATATTATATATATTATATCTAAAATATAGTATTATATTATATCTAAAAATGGAAAATTGATCTTCTCTGGCTGCACCAGAGACGCTGGGCTTCTTCTTGGCACTGGTTTAAGGGGTTTGGTCAACTTAATATCAAGCTGTAGAAATATCTAGAAAGTAGAAATTGGCCTTCTCTGACTGCACAGGATGAAAAATAAAACAACACTTTTAGAGAAACTGTAGTACGTTAGTAAGAGTTTTTTTTTTCTATTTAAGAAGTATCAGACAGGCTCATCTTTTAAATTCTGTTTAAACTAACTGACAAAAATGATACCCACAATAATTAATTGACATTATTTTTATTTTGAAGACAATCCTGATACTTTGTCATCCAAAATAGAACCTTATTTATATTGCCAAGCTCCATTTCTCTTTTAACAGAAATCTTTTAATGAATATTATTGTTGTCTTACTAATTATGGATTTAATGTTAATGATTCAATTACTATTAATTAGTTTTTCAATTAATTATCATATCGATTTTAATCGAACCATATTTTTAGGACTACAGGGTAGTTGTTATCAGAATTAGGTTTATATTGAATCTGCGCATGACCAAGATAATAGGTGATGTTACTAATATCATATATATATATATATATATATATATATATATATATATATATACATCATATTTTATATATGTAAATGGACATGCGTTTATTAAAATTAATCATATCTATGTTACTATAAGAGTCATTCTTTATAAATTGTTTGGCATTGTCATGTTAGTGTTTGGTAGGAAAACATATTTTTTTGAAACTATACATAAAATATTCACATATTAATGGAAAATTATAGTTACATCTTTGAATTATGATTAATTCGTGCATATTAATTGATACTTTGGGGTAAGATGAATATTTTTTTATTAATTTAAGTGAATTTATATAAATAACCACGTATTGTCACATTTTTTATCACAAATTAAATTACAAAATTAAAATACAAATTTAATCAGAAATTAATAATTATTATATTCACATTGAATCACCAGCTTTTATTTAGTCCAAAACGAACAAAAAATATAAATATTCTAAAATTTAACTATAATCCTTTACCTAATTTTATTTAAATATTCCCTGATTTTTATTATGAAAAGAACTTGAGTGAAAGAATTTTTTGAATTTCCTTAGCCCAGTGGGTGAATTAGATTTGATACCCATCTCGGACAGTCTGATGTCAAGCTGTAGTGATACCTGTAGTGTTTCCATTTGAAAATATAGATCGCTATAATATAAAAATAAATATATATAGTTTCTAAGTAAAAACATTCTTTAACCGGCATTGCTGATTTAATAAAATATTCATCAGTTTTTATTACAAAACCTGCCTCGGACAGCCTGATGTCAAGCTGTAGTGACATCTGTTTCCACTTCAAAATATAATTAGCAATATGTTTCTAAATAAAAACAGCCCTTAACCTCAACAGCCTTAACATGGAGTTCGATACCCGCCTCGAACAGCTTGATGTCAAGCTGTAATGATACTTGTTTCTACTTGAAAATATAGAAAGAAATATTCTTTCAAGTAAAAACGGCCCTTAACCGATATTGCTGATTTAATAACATGTTCATCTGTTTTTATCATGGCCAACTCGATATCCAGCAGTATAATAACAAATTTTCACTTGAGATTATCTTTAATATCATTAATTAAATGTAAGTTATAATTGATCTCAAAAAATTAAAGTGATTATATTACTCATATTTTTAGCTATTAATTTTCTGATTTGAATTTAAATTTACTATATAGGTTTCAAATACCATACATAAATATAAGTTCTTATTGCTTTAGTCAAAAACTTCAAAGTGACGATTTTACCCATATTTTTTACTGTCAAATTTCTCATTTTTATAAGAATTTTTTTTATAACTTATAAAGTGCAATAGTAAGTTTATTTTACAAGTAGACTTAAAATATAATTTGCCTTTCGGAAATGATTATATTTTTTTAAAAAGTTTCATATCATCCAAATTATTATCTCTATCTAATATTCCTCTATCAATAAGGTTTTTTGGGGGAAATTTTCATTTTGTTGATTCCTTTACCATTTACCAATTGTGATCTATTTCGACGATAAATAATGTAGGCCAAAGTGTTGTATTATTAACCGTATATTTGCACAGCAACAATTACGAGATATTTACATTATCAGTCATAATTATATTTAATAATAATTGCAAATGCATTTGCATTCACGTATGCAAATACAAATTATTATTTTTAAATAACAATTCGCATCGGACGAGCATCGACGAGTGTTTTGTACGAAATTTTAAGGAAAAATATTTAGGGGAAATAGGTGGAATTATATGTCTTTGATATACTTTTACATTACTTAAGTATTCTATAATATTGTGTACGAATTTCTGTTCTTATTTCCTAAAATTGAAAAATCCTGGGTCTTATTCGAAATCTAAAGTTTCCTTAGACTTGGAATAAGACCCAGGATTTTTGTATGGTGTCCTGAGTTTTTGATATAAATATATTTTGGGGCAGAATATCATATTTAAAGTGTTTTCCAAATATATTCAAATATACTCCGAGCTATTATAAAATATAAATTTACACTTTGCAATTTATATACAGATTTAATACAGTTGAATGTAGTTTAATTAGTAGGCTAAAACGTATATTAAAAATTTGGGATCTGGGCTTTGGGATCGCTTTATTTAGTGTTAATATCAGTTTAGTATCAAAGAAGTATCTACTATTTATTTTAACCTTTTCCACTCAGATGCCGTCGCTCCAGGGGCAATTTACATATAAATCTTGCAATTTGCGAGTGGAAAGGGTTAAGACACTATCTATTCATTTTCATATTTTATTATGCAAAATTTACAAAATTTGCATTTTGATGTAATATTTGAGGTGGCTCCTTGCCTGAAACAATTTGGTTTTTGCTTATTAATAGATAGTCTATTTATTTTATTTATCTAAAATTTATCTAAAATATATAAGAATATATTTTTTGTTCATTTAATTCAGAATTTTAAAGATGATCTGATTTATACCGACTCACTCTAAAAACATATATTTGTGTCATATTTATTCGTTCGTTAACTGAGAAATTCCGTTACAAGTAAAATACACTTTTTGCAAATAGAAATGCAATACTTCTTCACAGAAAAAGTGAATTTTTAAAATGACATTTCCTAAAAATTTTGTGTCACAATTTTTGTACATATTGAAGTATATGTGTAATATTTCTAGCTACCTATAGATTTCTTACATGGAAAAAACGTTTTACTTATTCATTTGACTAATTGAATTTGATAAAGATAATTAAACATAAGATTTTATTAAAAAAAGTATCTAGAATTTGAGGTTTATTTTCAAAATATTGCAAGTTCTATTTAGAATTGCTTCTGTATAAATTTAGTCAAAATTGTGCTCGAAACGTACATTGTTGTATGCATTTTTGCTTTTGCATTTTGCTCTTTGTATATTAAGGTGGTCCTTAATATGAATATTTTAGATTTTTTTGCTCTCAGGGGTTCAAATGCTTCCAAAATGATAAAAGAAAATTCTCTGAAAGTTTTAGCTTTTATTATTAACTTTAAGATAGTCCGCACTCCTACGAAACTTGAATAAAATTCTATTTGTTCTTTAAAATTTTATAACTTAGCGACAAGTGAATCCAAATTTTGAGAATATTTGCTTATTTGCTTATTTGCCTTGTATTTGCTTATTTTGATCGTATGAAAAATTTACAAGAAAAATTTGATATATTTTATAAAATAAGTATTTACTTAGAAAGAAGAACCAAGAGACTTTGTTTGGAGTGCGGACTATCTTAAAGTTAATATTAAGAGCTAAACCTTTTAGATAATTTGTTTTCATCAATTTGGAAGAATTTGAGCCCCTGGGAGCAAGGAAAATCGAAAGTATCCATATTAAGGACCACCCTATACATTGCATCTATTAAGCTTTTGTTTTAATTGCTAGAGGAAAGTTATATAATGATACATCTAGTCTACGAATAAATAACAAATTGACTAATTTATACATGTATATACCCAAGTACCCTTATAATTCTCACCTGGGCAGGTGTCATTAGTCGTGCTTATGTAACACACGGGTCTTTAAGTTGGAATCTACACCCGTAGCGTACGTGCCCAGTCAAATAAAATAGCTTATTCATCATTACACATATATATTTCTAATCTGATTAAGTTTTTTCACAATTTTAAATATTGGGATTCTCCAAGCAGAAGGTTTTCAGAATTCCCATCTCGGGACATATTGATTTCAAGCAGTAGTGACAATGGTTTTCTCTTGAAAATTAATGATATAATGCCAAGCAAAAATATTCATTTCTGCTTCAATGAGAAATTCATCACTATTATAGAAATTCTAATACTAAAACTGTATCAAATATGGGTTGTCTTTTTTAAAGTCTTGTAGTTAAGATTGCTGTTGGAGACAAAAAAAGTACTTTAATTTTAAATATGAAATCTATTTTTTTAATATGGTCGAAGCAGAGAGCCAATAGGAGGGCTATAATAATATTTCAAATGACTCGGGACCGATTCCAAACTAGTGGGGTGCATGGCATCATGCCTTAAGGCAAATTGCTGGAACTTCCCATATCGTAAATAAAAATATTGGTACGGAACCCAAAAAAATTTACACAAAATATGTACACATTATTCAAATCTCTATAAAATATCTGCTAATTTGATGTACATAAGTCCGCCTAATAACATTTTTTTAACTTATTTTTATTGAGAGTCCATAAAAGACCTGCCTTCATGAAAATTTAATCAGTTTTTCATCTTGTCAATACAAGTAAAATGTTTTTTGAATTATTGAAATCGCAAGCTCCGTTCTCTTAAAATCTAAGTTACCGTTTTTGGCACTTTTTGCCCAGTATCTTTGGAACGGCTAGACCTGCCTTCGCCAAAAACTAATCAGCACTTCTCTTTATCAATACGAATCGAATGTTTTTTAAATTATTCAAATTGGTTGATCGGTGTTCCCGAAATCGTCGATGAAAATTTGTATCCGCACACACACATACATCCATTTATTCTAAAGTATGCCAAAATATTCAGAAACCTTTGAAACGTAAAGATATATAAAAATTTTCATTTTCGATTTTTTTTGCGATTACTATAACTTACCCTACGAAAAGTTAACAAAGCAAAAATAAAACCGCATTTTTTTTAAATACAGAAAACAATATTATAATTTAATTTATACATACAGCTTATTTTGTTTATATCAAATACAATCAAATAAATATCCTACTTAACATTTAAAAATATATTCGAACGCAAAATGTATTATTACTACAACTTGTATAAATGAAAAGAAAATCTGTACAGTCCTAAACATTATTATAAATTAATTGAAATTAATTAATATCTAAAAGTTAGAAAATACAATACATACGAAATGGTCTTCTGGCTGCAAATACTCTGGATGAGTTTCCTGAAAAATAAGTCTTTTAAGATGTTTTATAAACAGTTTTATTACTGATTCTAAACTAGACGTTTTGAATCCTTGAGAAAAAAGAATTTTTTTAAGAAATCGTCAGCAAGAGGTCAAACTTTTGGATAACATAAACATACATTCACAATTTTTTTTTACTTTGGTGTCAAACAATTCAGAATGACTTGAAACTGCATGAATTACATATAATTAGCAAAGGGATTAACATAAAGTGTTTTTTTTATCCGCATATTATCTAAAGCGCCAAAATAGATTTTAAATATTTAAAAACTGCTTGAAATATCAGATGGGGCGGTTATTAATTAGTTTTTGATAAGGATTTTTTCGTTTTTAATTGTTGAAAATATTTTTTTAAAATTTTCAAGAAACTTTTTAAGATGATAAAGTTCATGGACTAACATAAGTGAAAGTTTTAACTTAAAAATATCTTAAAAATTTTAAGATATTATGAGCCTATACATTCATTAAGGTCTGGAATAATAATGAACAAATCATAATTTCTTTAATAGTCTCAATTTTCAGGGCTTCTAAATTTCAAATTTTATAGTTAAAGTCAATTATTTACACGTCATATTATGCTACTTACCTGACATATGTTTCGTATGTTTGTGCGGAGCGGATACAATTTTTCGTGGACGATTTCGAAATCACGGATCGACCGCTTTGAATGATTCAAAAAGCAATTGATTTCTATTGATTTGGCAAAGGCAGGCCGTTACGAATGGCAAAAGGTGCCAAAAATGGTGTTTCAGTTGTTAAGAGAATATATTATGCAAATCTATTTATCAGGTAAAGTTCATAGACATTATAATAACAAGTATACATTTTGTATACTTTTCTATGGGTTCGGTACCAATGTTTACACGTTGCTTTATGCGCGACTAGGGTGTAAATCCGTACAAATGCAACGGAAGTGCGTTACGGCAGATAAGATAAGATAAGAGTCGAGTGCCAATGATTCGTCCGTCATTCGCTCTCCATGATATATTTCTATACGGGTCAAATGTGATTAGTCGTCGTGTATGTATGAATAGAGATCTGTCGTTGTATGCGTACCGGCGTCAACGTTGTATGCGTTCCGATATCGACAAGGAAATCGGCATAGATAAATAAACATTTTAAAGTTACTTCGTAGTACAAATCTTGAATTAATGACAAATGCTTGAATCAGTAGAATAATTTCTCTGTTTATTGAAAATAATAAAACAAATTAAACATTTGTGCCGTGAACAATATAATTTCTATATTGTTCGTAGTTTCTATAAATCTTTGTAGCTATTAAAATGGAAAATATTGTTTAGGCAGAACAAATATTACAGCTGTTCAAAGAATGAGATTATATCGCCAGCGAAAAAGTAAAAAAAATACAAGCAGTCAATGAATGTATATTAATTTTAATTACCTGAAATTCTTCAAACACAATTATTACATGATGAGTGAAGTTGCAAAAACAATATTTGTTTAGGTGTTGTTTAACATAATCCAATGTGTGAACGAATATTATAGAATTTATTAATCAGCAATTACATCATTTCTCTAATGAAGGTTCATTTCTGAATGCTAATTACAATGACAAACCGATCATGTCATATTTGAAGTTTGACTTTAATTACATTATTGTTTTTAAATATTATACATATTTTTGATGCTATTATAAATATATAATTTATAATTTATTATTATATAAATGTGTGTAATGGTCGACAGTAATAAATGTGTGCATCACGAGTGTTACCATATTACTAATAAACATTATTCAAAATTGTTATATGATGTATTTATTTTTACTGAAATGCCATCTTGTACAGTAGCAAATAAGTTTTACTACAATCGCGTATGAACCTTACGCGCGCTCTTTTTTTAAATTTAGTTCTTGGTACGGGAAGTTCCAGCAATTTGTCTTAAGGCACGATGCCATTAACTACTAGTTTTAACTCACTATTTTTCTTGAGAGGACAACCCATTGGTCAACGACTCTTCTTGTTTATGTTAAGCTTATTAGATTTGTATATACATATTAGATATGTCTATTTAACAGTGTTGGTGTGCATGTGTTGCAGCAATGCCCACGTGAAGGGATTTTCACTTGAGATTATATTTGAGATCTCAAGTAGAATTTTGAGCAGCATTATACTGCTGGTCGGGATCGAATTCAGGACTAGTTTGCGTTATCCCACGTCCTTAACCATCACACCACGACTGTCTCTATTCCAACGTATATGACACGCTCAAGTTAATTCAGTGTTTTCTGGTTTGTTCTTTATATATTGTATTATATTATGTCTTCTTCATGACACTATTTGTCAAGGAACTTATGCGTATCTCTATACCTGCATTAACCGCAGCCTGACCCCGTTTCCTGTACAGAAATAGACTATGCAGGATTTAATGTCCAAGTCGTTATAATAATTTTATATACATAATATGTATATGACTCTATTTGAATGTTATCATCCATCAAACGGTGAAATGTAATAGATACATGAGGATAGATTTTGAATTTTATATCGGTACCTACGACGTCAGAATTTATTCAGAACTGAACTGTTATGAAGACTATTAGAGTTGTTCAACAACAAATGTCAGGATCAATAATATACTGTTTTTTTTCCAATTCTGGTCGAGAGACATAAAATTAGCAAATCGGTTTCTCTGGCGAAAACCTACACTTTTCCTTCCAAAAGTTAATTAATTTTTAAAATTCCCAATCCCAAAGACGTTAATTAGAACATTCGAAAAATACAAAACCCACATTCATTCAGAATAGGATATCCTCTCTAAAGCAAATATAGCGGCTCCAAAGACAATAATGAGCTGTACCTATTTTACTTTTAACGACAATTCTTCAAGAACAAATATTAATTTAAACGAATACCAAAAAATATATGAAAATATAATATAAATATAAAGAAAGTGATATAGGCCCTAAGACCAACGACATAGAGTATCAATATTAAGGTGTGCTAGTCTGGTGAGATAGATAAAATTCTTTAAATAATTTTATCTGTATACATAAATTCGATTTAAATCGAATGTTTACTTAATGATTAAAAAAATCTTTAGATGATAGAAATGATATATATATATATATATATATATATATATATATATATATATACTAGATGACTCGACAGACGTTGTCCTGTACCCACATCTACGTTTTTTAAATATCCTATACTAATATATATCATCCAGTTAAAAATAATAATTATTGTTTTTTGAATTACTGTTAACACCAGTATATGAGTGATCTCATATACTGTTTCTCAATTCCCACAGTTAACACTTTCATTATACCTTTAAAAATTATACACTGCAATTTATAGAACAAATTTATTTCCAAGAGCTCATTTTATTTTAATTCCAAAGGTTATTCAATATTTTTAGTTATACTTGTAGATGTGAATGTATAAATTAATGATTTTTTGTTTATTCACGGCTAAAACATTGATTTTCCAAATTTATCACACATTTCTATCATAACTCTATCAATATTTGTGTAACAGAAAAATAATAAAAAGCAATAATTAGTCAGAAAATGATATTGAATTATCATCTATACACCTTTATACGTATCTTTTATTCTTTCAGAGATATAATAATGAGAAATTGGTTGTTTTTTTTAAACAGAGTTTTTTTTTCATGAAATCATGAGTTTTGAATCGTTTGTACTAAAGTTATGGTAGTTTCTAGAATTCATCAAGATCACACTACATTTTTCTCATTCATAATCATAAATATATTATATTTTAATATTGTCTTAGCCTATAAGTGAATGGAAATGTTTGGCAAATGGCAGTCTTCATTTGTTTTTAATATCAAACAATGCCTCAAATATTTTCAAAGTCAAACAATGATAAGCTGTTTTTTGTTTTTTTTTTTACATGTATTTCTATAATCTAACTATAGTCTTCTATAAATCAAAATATCCTAGAAAATTTCCTTAAATATTTTCACGAGGATTTATGAAAATCCGAATAATCGTTTAGGAGGATTAACCTTTCATACCCCATTACAGAAATTTTTTTTATATAAGATATATATTATATTCAAATTGTATTATCATATTTAATGTTATAATTCGTATCCAAATGAGAGTTCAAGCTTACAATTATCTCCCGCGTCGGACAACCTGATATCAAGCAGTAGTAATTTGGAAATATAGATCAAGATTAAGAATATATTTTCAAGTGAAAATAGCTCTCTCGTTAAAAATGTATTAAGCCAAAATTATTAATTAAGTTAAACACTTAATAATATATTTCACAATTATCAAGGGCAACTATTAACTAAAAAATATAAGCAAATGTTTTTATGTAATAGACATATTGCAATTCATAAATAATATAACCGTATCTGATAATAGGCCCCTCTTACAACATGAAATATCATTTTTATACTCATTCCTAAACATTATTAGGTCAATATTTTTATTTTTGCCAAGAATTCAACTCTTCTCTGGTCGAAATGAAAATCAATAGAAAATTTTACAGTTTACCTAGTTATAATTATTAAATGTGTACTGATACATTTACTAATTAAAAAGGTTCAATTATTGAATCTTTACTGAAAATTCATTTTTATATAAGTGTAAAAATGAGGGTTTAGAATATTTTTCATCGTCCAAACAAAATAAAAACCGTTGCACCTTCAAAAAGCTGCAAGTCTTCCTTCGTTATATGTTATGTATTAGTCGTATCATATATTTTTAAAGCAAACACAAATATTTGTACTGGCTAGGGGATATTCTGCCTCACATTGGCGTCTTTTGCTATTTGTTGGACAGACAGTGGTGTTTATAAAATAATTTGAATATATTTTTTATCTAAGAAATTCTATAATAGATATGAATGATCTGATTCTTGAATGCAAATTTGTACTTTTAATACATAATTTTGGTTTCAACTACTTCCTCAAATTATTTCGCTATTTGTTGGAGAGACAATGATACTTCACCCAAAAATAATTTTTATATTATTCTTGTAATTATTTAATTGATATGGTGATCTAATTCTTGGATGCAAATTTTAATTTTTAATACTAATTTTGGTCTTAATTACTTCCACATCATTGTATTCCAATCCAATTGTCACTCCTACTAATATAGTTAAGGTAGTTTTACATTACATTTCCAACATATATAAAATGTAAACTAGTGGGGTGCATAGCATCGTGCCTTAAGGCAAATTACTGGAACTTCCCGTACCGTAATTAAAAATTTTGTCACGGAACCCAAAAAAAAATACACAAAATGTGTACACATTATTAAAATCTATATAAAATATCTGATAATTTGATGTACATATGTCCAATAAATATTTTTGACCGCCAAATGACATTTTTTTAACTTATTTTTATTGAGAGTCCATAACCGCTGGACTTGCCTTCCCAAAAACTTAATCAGTTCTTCACCTTGTCAATACAAGTAAAATGTTATTAAAATCGGACGCTCCGTTCTCTTTAAAATTGAGTTACCGTTTTTGGCACTTTTTTTTCGAAACGGCTAGACCTGCCTTCGCTAAAAACTAATCGACATGTCTCCTTATCAATATGAATCGAATGTTTTTCGGATTATTTAAATAGGTGATCGGTGTTCCCGAAATCGTCGACGAAACTTTGTATCCGCACACACACGCATACACCATGACACACAAACACATCTATTTTTTCTAAGTTATACAAAACATTCAGAAACCTTTAAAACGTAAAGATATATAAACATTTTTATTTTCGATTTTTTGCGATTACTATAACTTACCCTACGGGAAAAAAAACTAACAAAAATTGTAAAAATAAACAAACAAGTGCTATTTTTTTCAAATTAAATGAAAAATGAAATTGAATAGAATGTTATACCAAGGCTCAAAAGCGAGAAAAACAGTTACGAAACATAGATAAAAAATATTACATATAAGTTCTTGCTAAAAGTCCGCAATACTGATTAAAAAAAAGATTCATATAAAAAATCTGAGTTTTAGTGTATCCTTAAGCATTTGTTATTGTTATTAAATGGTCACCTTATTAATGGACGCTCCTAAAGATATTCATTTAGTTTCAAAGGAATGGGAAATCGCTTTGATTAGTTTTTTAAAAAATGCAAAAACTTTATTTGAAATAAACAAGTAGAAAGTTCTATCTAAATAGCTAAATCTCAATTCTTATGGATTAAATCTATTATTCACACGCATCGGTAAATACGTAGAACTTGCCAGAGTTATAATCAGAAATACGTATTTCGTTAAGTGCAACTTGCCTCAAGGCAAAGTGCCACTCACACCTGGTATTATCTTCCCGTTGAGTAAGTTATAGTAATCACAAAAAAATCGAAAATGAAAATCTTTGTATATTTTTACGTTTCAAAGGTTCCTGAACATTTTGGCATACCTTAGAAATAATCGTTGTGTCTGTGTGTTTGGATACAAATTTTCGTCGACGATTTCGGGAACACGGTTCATTGAAAAAAAAAATTTCAAATCTTTCAAGATATAAAAAAACATGTTTTTCAAAAAGTCTCAGTATTAAAAAATTTCGTGTCTTTTTTATTAAATTTCATTTTTGGTACGAGAAGTTCCAGCAATATGCCTTAGGGCAAAATGCTACACACACCTGGTTCTTACATTAACTATTTTTTACCTTTCCATATTGCACGTTCAGGTGAGTCCCCTACAATTTCATCGAATTTCCGCACCGCGTCGCCACCTGCGTTCCAAAGTCACACAATGCAAACGACGCCTGAAAAATCGAGCACAGTCTAACGCCGACTTTACGACTGGAAACATATACGTATATAAATTTTAGAAAAATTTTTTTAGAAAAAACTATATTAATCCTACAATAGTGATAATAAATTTGTGTTTTTTGTTTTTTGAACGCGTTGCTTTGGTTTTTGATTTTTTCGCGAATTTTTGATTTTGGTTCAGTAACAGATGTGTGGACGGTTTGTCCACGTAGTGTTTCCTGTTTTGGTGAACCACTTTTGAAATGTGAGTATTTTTTTTAAAAATATCATTAATTCTAATAAACTCTTATAATAATTTTAAAAACGTATATCAACCACTGATAGCATTTAATAAAAAATATTGCACATTTTTTTAAAAAAAAACTGTGAATACCATTACTTGCACAATATTTCGAAATGTTTTGGAGTTTTGTTCAAGTAGTTTTTTTTAGATATTATTTTAAAACTTATGCCATTCATTGGTTAAAATATTGAACAAAGGGTTTTTTCATTTTTTTGTGTATTTTGAATTAATTTAATTGTGCTCCAGAAAATTGACCACGTGTCCAAAGAATTTTATCCCGCTAATATCTTATGTATTTTACTCAAATTTTTAAATATATATTTATTATATATATATATATATATATATATATTTATATATATATCTCACAATTGTTGATGATGTGTTTTTTTTAAGTTAAATTTTATTCTACCATACAAATTAATAGCCAATACTTTGGCAAACATTAATTGCATTGCGAAAATATCATTTTTGCAAATATGTTAATTATTTATTGCAAATAGTATGTTAATCTATATTTTTTTATTTTTATTTTTTTAAATAGCTTGTTTTGACTTTATTAAATGTTTTTTTGAATGGATGACAACCAGTGGTTGTCCAATCAATTATGACTAATTAACGATACTCGTAGTGTTGCTACAAAATCTACTAATTTTAATAAAGTTTTTTAACATTTGTGAACGCTTATATATATTAACTAAATGTGTGGTATTGCAGGATTTTTTTATTTATATTTCTAAGACATTTTTTTTAAAAACAGGATTTTTATCTTAGAAGTAATGCTTTATTTCCTTAAATTGTCATGATATTAGTGTTACCGATATTTTTGTCACAAATTAAATCAATATTTTGTTATCAACCTTTTTGTGATATTTTTTTAACTATGGAAAGCATGGAACAATATT
>NW_020539727.1:9873900-9891926 GCF_003426905.1 Ctenocephalides felis | reverse complement strand
ATTTATATTTATATTTATATTGAATATTTGATTATATATTGAATATTTATTATTATTATTAATGTTTTTCATGCTTCAGTTCATATCCTCAGATCATGATATAAAATTATACATTTTGTATGGATGGATAAAGATTTTTTATGTAATATACATAATTGGCTCCACCATAACACTAAAACTGCAAGTAATTATCGGCTAATTATTTAAGGTAAATGTCTAATATGTTTAAATAATTTTCCTTCGATAACACAGACTATTAGATAAATTTGATACAAAGTCAGAGTCCGAATTTAACATATGTACATTATATTTATTATTATTAATGCTTTATATGCTTCGGTTCATATCCACAGATGATATGAAATTATACATTTTGTATGGATGAATAAATATTCTTTAAAGATTTTTCCTATAATATACATAATTGGCTATATTGGATTTATGGATGATCAAAATAATATAATTTTTAAGACAATATGCTGGGTGTAAATCTATTTAAAGACCATTTCATTTAAGACGGCAGGACCATTTTTTTTCAATCGAGTAGGAGATTCCTTACTTAATCCTTTTAAATATTTATTTAAGTTACCTGGTAATTTTTCGTATTTTTTTGCTTTCTTGCATTACTATATTAATAATAAATTATATTATATGCACTTATGATGGTGATGTTTATATTATTGTACTTGTACTATTATTTGTGATTAATCAAGATACACTACAACAAGAGTAATGAATGTAAATGAACAAATTATAAATAAATATATATATATATATATATATATATATATATATATACAGATATATAAGAGAAAGTATACTAACTTTTGGAACTAGAAATTGAGACGAATTGCCTGGCTTTAGAAAGTATCCCGGCAGACATAATGATTAATAAATCTATATAACACTGTATAACAATTAATTAAATGATTAACAACAAAAAAATTGAAGTTCTCAGAGCAGACTAAAGTCTAAACTCTTAAACGATGGTTATTTTTAGCCATAAACAGAAAATGAACTTTGACTTGTGCAAGCAGGTTATATTGTATTTACAAATGGCGTTCGTGTGACGGCTGGTCGAAAGTTTACTCAATTTATTATACCTTTTTTTTATACAATTTATTATTTTTGTTGTATATTTTTTTATAAATATTATTTATTATACTGATTATATATTTATTACATTTTACACTGACTATATATATTATGTAATATTTTATATACAAATTATTTTTTATATAACCAATTAGTTTAATAAATAATACAACTATTAAGTGAATCAAGAATGTTGTTAAATATTTTATTAGCTATACAATATATCCAAAATTTTACAATATTAAGATTTCTTACTGCGTTAATTTTTTTTTATATCTACTTTTTTAACTTTATTTATCGAAAATGAAAATTTTTGCATATCTTCACGTTTTGAAGGTTTCTGAACATTTTGGCATACCTTAGAAAAAATGGGTGTAATAGTGTATTTTGTATGTCCGCAATTTTTCGTCCACGTTTCGGGCGCACGGATCAACCGATTTAAATAAATGATGCAAAAAAACATTCAATTTCTATTGATAGGGAGATGTGCTAATTAGTTTTTGGCAAAGACAGGTCTAGCCGTTTCGGTGGTACGGAGCAAAGAGTGCAGAAAATATAAATCAAGTTTTTGAGAGAACGAAGCGTCCGATTTGAATGATCCAAAAAACATTCAATTTGTAATGATGGAAAGAAGTGGTGATTAGATTTTTGCAAAAGCAGGTCAAGCCGTTTTGGAGTTACAGAGCTGAATATGCAAAAAATAGCAGTTTTTGAGAGAACTATGTATCCGACTTGAATGATTCAAAAACTTTATGCTTGTGTTGACGAAACAATTGCTTTTCGAGATAAATATTTTTTAAGTGTTTTTTTGATTTTTCAAAAATATTTTTTTTAATTAAATTTTATTCTCGAATACCTGATTATGGTACGGAAAGTTCCAGCAATTTGCCTTACGGCATGATGCCATACGCACCACTAGTTCTTATTTTGAATTAAACCACTTTTTGTAGGCCTATATATTTTAGGATGTTCCTTTGGAGTGTAAACTTTAGACGAAAAACTTAACTTTTACGCTTCGTTAAAAACGTCAAAAATTCAACAATTATTAACAAAGAAAGGGCTCGACCGAACTTTAACAAAATCACAGTTTTTGAATTTACAAAATCTGTTCAAGATTTTTGCCAATAATTATTAAAGATTAAAGTATCTCATTTGCATTTTCAACATCGGTACAGAAGAGTTTGATGAAACTTTGATAAATGGTCAAATTTTGGTATACATGCACATACACACATACATAATGCATAAATACCTTTTGTAATTGTTGTATCAAACAATTTAGAATGTCGAGAAAATATAAAATTAGTGAATTGGCCATAAAATACCAAAGAATTTGAGCAAATTGTGCATAAATTACCAATTAGAAAATTATTTAGCAAAAAAGTTAACTATAGTTACAAATAATAATTACAAATGTATAAAGTTTTACAAATAAAAATTACAAATGAATAGTAATAATAAATATTATATAATTTTCAAGATTTTTTGTATTATTAACAAATTATGTTATTATACATAACATAACTTTTATGTTATGTATAACTTTTATATCCATTTCATCATCACAAAATCATTATAATTATATTGATTTGGTGATGAAATGGATATAATTATAATTATGATTTTGTGATGATGAAATAGATATAAAAATGTATACATAACATAAAAGTATGCAAGAAAAATTCTGCAAAATCATATAATGAATACATTATTCATCTGTAGTTATTTGTAAAACTCTGGAGCAAAAGAAAAAAATCAATATGATAATCCAAAATATGAGTAAAATTCAACTAATAAATAATCATATATTAAATATATTATTTATTTGTAATTATTATTTGTAAATCTTTGTAGCAAAAGAAAAAAATCAATATAACTCAAAATATATTTAAGTAAAATTTGAGACTAAGAATAAGTACTCCATCAGCTCTCCTTCTATCTCTTCGACCTGTCATTTGGGATAACCTAAAATATTGTTGACAGTACATAAATTTTTCTATTATGTGATAACATGTGCATTTGAAGACGAAAATTAAATATTAATAAATTAACACATGTACATAGAATGGTCTGTTTGAATAAATAAATATTTTTACTTATGCTGTTATAAAAAATATATAAATTTAAAAAATGTTACGAATATTATCGAGACGATTGCTTGTGCACCATCGTCAACTTAGTGCTCCAATTTTAAGTAACAATATTATTTCAAAAAATCTCCAATATATCCAATCAGCAAGACATTATGCAAAAGGCAAAGATATAAAAAAAGATAAGTCAAAGAAAAAACAAAAGGTTGCAATAAACGAAGAACAATTATCTGAAGTCTTAGATGTAGATAATTTAAAAAAACAAATGACTAAATGTGTTGACCATTTGAAAGATGAATTCGTAAAGAATTTGTCACTGAGATCAACAACCGGAGCTATCGATGCACTGCCAGTCAAATTTGAAGGCAAGGAGTACGAGCTTCAAGAACTGGCTCAAATTGTCCGAAAGAACCCAAAGACCGTGGTTGTAAATATGAATTCGTTTCCTCAGGTCATACCTGAGGTTCTTAAAGCCTTGAGTAAATCTGGGATGAATTTGAATCCTCAACAGGATGGTACTACTTTGTTTATACCAGTACCAAAGTAAGAATTGTAATATACATGCAAATATAATAATTTGTTTTAATATCTATTTTACTTTTTAGGGTGACCAAAGAGCACCGTGAGCTGCTGTCCAAGAATGCAAAGACATTATTTATAAAATGTCGTGATAGTATCAAAGATAATCAAAACAATGCAATAAAGAAAGTTAAAAAGCAGACTGGATTATCTGAAGACTTAGTACACGATGTACAATTGCAAATAACCTCAATTGCAGATTCGTATCTAGAAGAGGCTCAAAAACTACTTGATAGTAAACAACAAGAACTGATTGGTGAAAAATAATCATTCACATTTTATTATGTATTTAAATACATTTAGTAAGAACAAAATAATGAATGCATATATGAATTGTGGAAAAATAATATAAATTCTATGAAAACCATAAGTTAATTTCTTCTTAAATTTAGTCATACTCTAAAAATACAAAATATCATTTAAAATGCCTATCATCACTAGACATTTGTCATCAGCACACTAATAGTCTCCTCGCCCTTTACCAGGGCCTGATCCTAAGAATAATTCTATGTACCTATTATCCATATTCTGCCTATCTCTAGTCATAGCCTAAAAAACATTCACAACATTATAAAAATACAAATACACATAATTTTATGTAGTAAATATAATTACTACATAAAATCCATCTCTACTTACATCTAATGCATCATCATGACACTCAAATTCCACATCAGCAGTGCCGGTGGCACGACCATTAGGTTCAAAATTAATTCTAACGTCAATAGGAACAATTGGCCTGAAGAAATCAATTATATCACAAGTCCTGGCTTTGAACGGTAATCCTCTCATGTGAATAAAGTTCTCCCGTGATCTGAAATCACCAGAGCCATTGTTGAATGATCCTCTACTGTTCCCTCTACCATTGTCCATCCAATCATCATTTCCACGGCCCATGTACCTGCTGTTGTTTTGGGAACTTCTCATACCTAAAAATAATTGATATAATCAGTTTTAAATCAAGATTTGGATATCACAACCAATATTTGCTGATTAGACCGTCCAATAATTGTATAATAATAAATAATTAGTAAATAAATGAAGAAACTAATAAGACTACAAACCCATGCCCATATTATCACCTCCCCTCATTCTTCCCATATTTGATTCGTTCATAAACCTATCAGCCGGTGGATAGTCATTAAACCTACCCATGTTTCCACCACCCAGATTTCCAGAGTTCAACCTGGGCATTAACGGGCCTACGCCACTTCCCATGTTGCTCATTCTCATGTTGTTGCTACCCCAATCGCCCATACCTAAAAAATTGAATAATGATTTTAAAATAAAATAAAACTAGTGGGGTGGGTGGCATCGTGCCTTAAGGCAAATTGCTGGAACTTCCCGTACCGTAACGAAATGTTCGAGGAATATTGAATGTTTTCAAATAGATTATTGTAAATATTGTAACATTGTCTAATATTTATAAGAATTATATAAACTGAATTGCAGAGTTGAAATTATTTGTTTAAAGTATATTAAAACTATAGTCAGAATTAAAAATAAAATCTGAATTATTTTCGATATACAAAAAATTAAAAAAAAAAAAAAAAAAAACTGAACTAAATTTTTTTTTCCAAAATCAATTATTTTAAGACAAGCAGAAAGTTCTTTGAATCAATTGAATCGGACGCTTAGTTCTCTCAAAAACTGCCATTTTTTGTACATTTAGCTCTATCTCCGAAATGCCTGGGCCTGCCTTTGCGAAAAACTAATAACCCCTTCTCCCAATCATTACTAATTGAATGTTTTTTAGATCATTCAAATCGGATGCTCCGTTCTCTCAAAAACTCGATTTCTATTTTCTGCACTCTTTGCTCCTTATCTCCGTAACTGCTGGACCTGCCTTTGCCAAAAACTAATCAGCACATCTCCTTATCAATAGGATCGAATGTTTTTTAAACCATTCAAATCGATTGATCCGTACGCCCGAAAACGTGGGCGAAAATTTGTATCCATACATACATACATACATACATACACACACACACACACATCCATTTTTTCTGAAGTATGCCAAAATGTTCAGAAACCTTCAAAACGTCGAGAAATGTAAAAATTTTCAATTCCGATTTTCGGCCCATTACAATAACTTACCCTACGAGAAGTTAACTAGTGGTTTATGGCGTCGTTCCTTAAAGAAAATTGCTAGAACTTCCCGTAATAAAAATTATTTTTTTTAAAAAAGATCGATTTTTATTTTAACTAAGAAAGATTAATTTTTATTTGAACTAAAAAAAAATAGATTTTTCACAAATCTCACAATTTTGAAAAAACTTGACTTCTTTGGAAAAAAAACTTAAAAAAAATGTTTTTTTACTTAGAAATATTTTGGAAATTTTGAACATCACTTCATTCAAAGCAATTGCACTGCTTTAGCTTCATAGAGATGAAACATCGAGGCGCGTAAGCGCCACGTTGCTGCCTAAGTTACAAACGATGTTATGGAACCAAAAAAAAAATTACACAAAATGTGTAAAAATTTTGAAAATCTCTGTAAAATATCTGATAAGTTGATGTGCATACGTCCAGTAAACATTTTGAGCTGCAAAATGCCATTTGTTTAACTTATTTTTATTGAGAGTCCATAACGGCTGGACCTGCTGATTTAGTTAAATTAGTAGTTAAATTTGATCCATAATTTCGATTTGGCTAATTTCCATAGTTAAAAACTACCTACCGTGATTTCCAACTAGTATCTTTAAAAAAAGAACACAGATCTGCAATTGTACGAAAAAAAATTAATTTATTTAATACAAGTAATTCTAATTCATTTACTAAAATGCTATTTTAATTTAGTGCAGACATCAACAATGATCAATACAAAACACATAATGTATATATACGCGGTGCTAGTCCTAAGGGCACGATCTTTATTTCAAAATTTAATAAACTTTGGCAATTAAACCACTATTCATAGGCCTCCCACATTATTGCAGAATGATCGTTTAAATCAAAACTTTAAAAAAATGTATCAACAAAAAGTTACAGAGAAACGTCCAAGTCTATCTTAAAACTAAAAAATAAATCTGTTGAAATCATAGGATCGAAAAAAAATAATTATTGCATAAAGAAATACATTAAACTACATTTAAAATTACATTTAAAAATATTACTACCAAAAGAATTTTTGTAGTTATAGTTATCTTTGATAAATAAATTTTACATTAGCAAATAAGATTTTTTGGTAAAAAAAAACTTTTTCATCAGCATTAAAAGAAAAACTATGGTCTGGATTCAACTAAATTAATGAGAAATTAAAAATGTTTAAAATTAAGTAATATAAATTATTTATATGAATTTACCATTATTTTGATATCTCATATTATTATTTCCACCTCGGCTGCCGCCGCTTTGATATCTGCTCCTAGAATTTCTATCATATGGTCCAGGCCTACTGGAAGCACCTGATCGGTTACTAGATCCGTAATTCATTTTATCCTGATAATGCCTGATATCATCTAAGCTGCTTCGGAACACTTCAATGTACCTAAAAAATATAAAGAACATGCAACAAAGTTATTAAAAAAAATTATTTTTAATTTTGTAATTTAACATCTGAAGGATTTGAGACATAAATTTAATCACAAATTATTTTTGGAAATATAATTTAATCAAAATCATTGTTTGAATAATACATCTATTTTATTTACCATGCAATTGAGATGATTGGAAAACAGTTACTTTTCAATTTTAAGAATTACTTTTCATGAAATTTATAATGACTTTGTAATTGTCATGTAAAAGATGGGAGGAATTCCGTTTGTTGACACAAGAAGTATTAAGAGATATGAGTAACGATCCAACTATCTTTCTAAGGTCCCAATTTTCAATATATAAGATGGCTGGATTGGACGTGTTGAAAGTTAGTTATAATGTTCTTTTGCACAAGTTTAGTGTTTAATAAATTTTATATAATTTGTTTCGTGTTTTTCTTGGTTTGGTGTGTATATAATTTTCTCCTTTTTATATTTAATATCAATTATTGTTATTTATGCAATGTTTTTTTTAGATTAGTGAATGATGACACACATTAAGTGTGCAAACGTTTTATAGAATAAAAAAATTTTCTATTTTAATCTTTTTTTAATTCCAGGATTGGGCTGCAAAATACTTCAAATATATATACACCTAAGTCTGTTTTTACACGGTAGATTGGTTCCAGAAGAAGCCGTGTAAAAAAAAAACGTGTAAAAAAGACATTGATCTTATACAAAAATGGGTGATTTGTTCCTAATCTCTAAAACCTATTAAAATTAGTGAAAAACAAGAATTTTTAAGATCAAGAATTCATGTTTATTTTATTAAATCAAATATATAATGCTTATTTTCACAAGCATAGTAATTAATGATAAAAAGGATATGCACTCTAATCTTAAAAGTAATATAAATTAAATGTATGGCAAGTTCAGGAACTAAAAAACTATGTTGTGAACGAAAAGAATAGGTTATTCAATTTTTAAGGTAAAAAATAAAATAAAATAGAATAAATGATAATCATAAATACAACAACATAAATTTAATTGCTGTCGTCATCAGTTATTCGCATTCTAGCCAGTAAATTTTATTTTGTGCACATAAAGGGAATTCCCCTAAATTAGTGCTATTCACATTTGCTTTGACCAGTAAAAATTATTTGTACGCGCTAAAGGGGAATTCACTTAAATCTTTAAGTTAGTGTTCGCAAACTATCGATACTATCGATGGTTTCAGACTTTTTTCTTTCATAAATACTTTTTTGTGATATGAACATACTTCGCAAAAATTAAATTTGACAAAAAAATTTAAGTACATAAAATTTCAAATCGTGCTAAATGGAATAAAATCGTGTAAAAAAATTAAAAATATTCAATTTTCAAACCGTGTTACATCAAAACCGTGTACAAAAAGACCGTGTAAAAACAGACTTATTATATATATATATATATATAAAAGATTTGAGTAATTTTTGAACACGGGATTTGTAAATTAACAAATACAAATATATTCTTCGTAACCTTGATGCATATTTAACGATTAAAAATACAGTAGACCCGCGGCAAAGTGACGAATATTTTATATGCCAATAAATGTAAGTTCTACTACCTCTATGCATTTAGATATGGTACAAATTTAGGCTTAAGTCTTCTATACTAATAATGTATGATTACTATTAATTAACAAATCTGGAACATCACACAAATCAAATATTTATGCACATATCGCTACCCGAAACTGAAATGTATGCTTTTATATATATAATGCTTTCTCATGCACCATCTTCCAAAAGTAAACAATCACACAAATAAGAATTAGATTAGCAATAATTAGAATAAACGAATTACCGTTGATCTACTGAACAAAATAACAAATATATATCAATTTCAATTCTTGAGAATTGTCCAACATAGTTTGAGCTCTTATAGAACAATCACCTATTTCAAACTATCACAAATCATAAGTGAACCCTTCCCACCTGTATTCAATCTTTTCACGATGTTTCTTTAAGGCTTCGTCCGCGTCTTCCATACTTGCAAATTGAACGAAAGCCTCCCCACTCGCACGCCCCGATCCTTCTTTCACCATTGTTATCCCATTTGGTATTATCTTCAAATCTAAATTATTACGATATAATACCACACATTTTTTTGTATAAAAGGAGAGAAACCCATTTCCAGCAATCCCATGTGAAGAGCCCAGAGATATCCCAGTGCATCCCACGATGAAAGGCCACCACAATCCCAAGTACAAACCCAATGTACCACACGCAGACGAAATATGCAAAAACACATAAAAAATAAATTCACTATAGGATTATAAACCACAAATATTACTTGAAGGCCAAACCTTTTTGTAAAGATCCCTTTTTATACTAACAACAGGGATAAGCATGATAGGAGACTTATCTAATAAAATGATTAAATTAGACCCTTAATTTTAACGCATGTTTTCAATTTAGATTTCATTTGTAATCACTAGTTACTAAAGCCAATGTTAAATCAATCATTACATGACTAACTGCTAAGTGACCAACATTTTGATACAAATATTTAATATAATTTTAAAAATATTTGTAGATCTTTTTCACTCGACAAATTACAAATAACTACATTAATGTAGTATGCTAATGACAAGTATCTTAACTAACCTTGTTTAACAATATTCAATTATACAACTAAATTTTAAAAATTGTGTTTGTTTGCTCATTGATTCAATTTTTTAACCGGCATTCAAATCAATATTCAATCATTCAAATTACAATTTATGTCACATAAATCGGCATGTAACACAAAATTTTCTGCACCTAATTAACTAGTTATTAATTTGATTTCTTATGCAATACCTTTACTTTACGTCAAAAAAGCTAAGAAGGAAAGATATATATTTTTTTCAAAGTGTTTACTAACTGATTACATTAGAAATTATATTAAATTGAATATTACCTTTGAAGAAGTTTATAATATCGTCTTTGGTGCTGTGGAATGGCAATCCTCTCAGTTTTACACACGCATCACGTTCAGTGAATTGACTTTGAATTGCATATTCAAATTGTGATGGCCGGGAACGGAAAACTGTAACAATATATTATATAATAGAATTAGATTGTTAGAATAATATACAAAAATAGTATAGGTATATATAGTATAAATAGTAAAAAATCATTAAGTTCAAGTTCCATATTGGAAAATAGATGAATTAATAAAAGTAGTTTATTTAAATGTTAAAGCTAATATAAAAAATGTTTTATGATATATTTTTCTTAAACATTGCTAACTACAGTTGATCAAATTTCAAGATATTAAAGAAAAATTAATAAGAATAGTTAATATGAATAATAAAATAAATATATATTGTTAAAATTAAAGATATACTTCATATATAAGACATAAAACTATGATAACTTGAAAATAATTGATGAAAAGACTTTAAAGGTAAATAATAAATAAGAAGATAAATATTTTAAATCTAATTATAATTCTATGTCAAGACATTGATAATAAATTGATAAAAGTGGTTGAGAGAAATGTAAAAATTAAAATATGTAACAAATACTACATTTATGAGTATGTAAAACTATGATAACTTGAAAATAATTTATGAAAAGACTTATATGATATAATAAATAAGAGAATATTTTTTTAAATGTTCAAAGCATTGCAAAATATCTGGAGCAAATGAGCTCGAATTTAGATTAAGTGTGTCATGACTTTTAATACATCAACAAAAAAGTGTACAAAAAATATTGATGTCTAATAAAGTCATTGTTGAATCAAAAAGTATTGAATTTTAATTAAATACACTTAATTATCAAACTAAAATAACTGGAAATATTAATACAAGCGTTCCAAATCACAATCGTGAATTAAAAGAAAGGAGATTTATGGAAAAGCTATCCAGTATTAATAATCAATTTATAATTCTGTAACAAAATATTAATAAATTGATAGAAGTGGTTTATAGATATGTAAAAAAGAAAATTTGTGACAAATACTACATTTATGAGATATAAAACACTGATAACTTATAATAAAAACATTAAAATCTGAATAAAATTTAATATACAGATGGATAAATATAGGTTTTAATGTGTTCAATACAAAACAAATTAGAATTGCTTTTTAAGAGATTGAAGATAAATTAATAATAGTTGTTTATAGTTATGTAAAAATGAAAATGAGATGTAAATGTAGATGTACTTCATTTATCTAAGTTATCACAACTTGGAAAAAAAAATTAAAAAAAAAATGGACAATACTTCTATAATGGAGACTTATTTCAGAATTGCACTTTTAGTGATATATAATAAATTATTCATTATATTTAATAGTTAGAAGCAGTGAAAATACCTTCTATATATCGGCTCCCCATATGGCACCTGTCCTTCTTCAGCGCCTTTTCTAAATCATTTGCAGAAGCAAATTCAACAAAAGCTTCCCCGGATGGTCTATTATCCTTGGACATAATAATATGAACGCCATCCCGTTCATTTACAACCTCACAATCATCAAAGAACTTCAAAATTTCATTCTGAGTGGCTCCCCAAGGCAGCCCACGTAACTTGGCAATATATTCTCCTGGTTTAAAAAGAAAGCTGGTATAAATTGTTTTCATGAAACTGCTAATTTAACTAACCTGGTTTGTGACCCGAAAATCCATTTTTACTATCATTTTGATCGTCGTCCCGGGAATAATCATTAAGATTAACTTTTCTATCGTTTTCAAAATCATCCAGAACCCTATCTTCTGCAAAATCGTCGTGGCCGGACATTCTGGAAAAAGGTAAAAAGTAAGTGAAATTGAGGAAAGGTCAAAAACAATTGGATCACTTTGTTATGGGTTTACTTTGATTACTTTTTGTAATTTGGACGCCGAAATCCAGAAATCAATATTTAGCTAACAACTGACTGCAGACACAACGCATAGAAAGTTTACTGAATGTTGCCAGATGCGATAAGAAACTTATTACTTCGGGTTGCCTCTGGATTTGTTTTGTAGGCTGGCAATACTTTTTCAAAATGGCGGTAGAAAGTGGTGTCAAATCAGTTACAAGAATAATTCAAATTAAAATAAACGATTGCGATGGCGAATTTGCATTGTTTAAAGCATATTGGTTTAACAATAAACTTGAATATGTATTTTTTAATTGATTTAAAGTCAGTGTCAGTGCTAAGTGTTATTAAAAAAATGTTTTCGTTATACTGTTATGTCTTGTCAAACTTGTTCAAACAAATTTTGAAATCAAACTTGTGAATGTACATTAATTTTTAATAATGGCTAATGCGTTTGTAGGTATGTATTAAGTTGTATTATTTATTTTTAACTTTCTTTCTTTCTTTTTTTTTTTTGATTAGCCTTATTTTTATTATACATATATAATTATAATTTCTGTCTGCTTGTCTCTATTGCTTCTGCAGTTTTCATCTTCAACTTGGTCTTTGTATAATTAATAGAAGATCGGATGACTTTTATTCTGTGTTGGGCAAATAATATCATATATAATAATATTATTTGCAATTAGTTACAAGTGTAATTTGTTTTATTCTGCCTGTTATATTTGATGTAATACTTACCCACACGACAATTTGAATTATAAGTTTTATTTCTACATGATGTTGCTCTATGTTCATAAGAGGCATGACTTTTAAAATATCTTTAATATATTCAGGTCTTTAAAAATATGAGACATTTTTTATTCCAAATGTATGTTATTTTCTATGAGCTTTGAATAAGGTTTTCCTAAATGTTTTTATTTATATCTGATGGTTTTTACTTGGTGTTTATAACATGGGTAAATAATATTATTTGTTTTACGAGTAATATTTTGTAATTTGTTTCATTTCTGCCTGTTATTATTTGACATGATGCTCTCCCACATGACAATTTGAATAATAAGTCTTATTTTTACATTCTGTTGCTTTAAAAATATGAGACATTTTTGATCCCATTTGTTTGTTGTTGTATGTTATTTTATACGGGCTTTGAATAGGTTTCCCTGCATGTTTTTAAATATATCTGGATGGTTTTTAAACTTGGTGTTAACAACATGGGCGAATAATATCATTTGCCTTATGAATAATTTTGTAATTTTTATATTTTTTTATTTCTGCCTAAAATTCTTCGATGTGATGCTTCCACATAAAAAATTTGAGCTTAAATTTTATTTCTACATTCCATGTCCATAGGCCTGACACTTAAAATATCTTAATATATTTAGGTCTTCAAAAATATGAGAGTCATTGCATTCCAGATATATATTATATACTAACACATTATTTAATATTTTATTTAAATTATATTATATTTTAAAAAATGAAAAACGCCAACTATCTCTTACAATGCTTGACACAGTACTAAACATGTGAATATATAAAGAAATATTTGAAAACAAATCTTAAGTGTCGAAGATGAAGGGACAAGGATGGATATTATTATAATGTAAAGGTTCCTTGTTCCTTCAGATTTGACACTTAAATTTTTTTATAATTTTAAATTATAAACACTGTCTTTTAATTAAGCTTTTTTTTTAACTTTGCTAACGAAAGTTTTGGTATTCCTATAGAGAGAATACTTCAACAAGATGTTTTATATATTCATATTCTTTTGATAAAAATGATGATTTATCTTTGATTTTTAGAGTCAATAATTTTCTTTATCCTTTTATTTCTTAATCACAACACCGTCATTCATTTAATTTATATTTATTTCATTTCCTATAATCACTAGATTTTTTATACATAAAGCATCAATAGATCTTAATATAAAAGCATTAAAATCTTTCAATGACTGGGGGCTGGGGTTGGTTTTCCATACTGCTTTTCATAGAATTCAATGTATTCCTTCTTCATTTGTTCACGTTTTTCAAAATATTTGGGATATTGAGCTTTTTCCAATGGATGCCAGTAATCCATAACCCAGTCTGGGGGAATAACATCACGCCCGTAGGCTACTCCGCCAGGGCTTGAGGCAACTAGAGAAATAATATTATAATAATAAAATAAGCAACCAACTGTTTAAACTATAAGCTTGTAAAAACGTATTTATATGATTCTACATGTGAATGTTAATGATGTTTAATAAAAATATTGGTTTTTGATAAAAATTTTACCTTTAACATTACTCGATTTAAAATATTATATTTATACAGGGTATCCCAGAACTCAACATCAACCTCAGACAGGATTGATTGTAACCATCATGAGAGGAATCAGAAAAAAATAAATACGCAATCCAGTTTGAAAATTATGGAAATTTACAAAAAATCTAGAAATTGCTGGTCAAAAAGCTGAGAAAGCAAAATGATAAGAGATAATATTGGACATGAGCGAGCAAATATTAATAATAATGTTACTCAATAAAGAAGGTTAGCAAAAATCAGGTAACTTTAGATTTTAATTTTTTTCACTAAGTTTTTACAGAAACTAATAAGTAATTTTATCATTATACAACCCTGATTAAATATGCAAACTCTTAATAACACTTGCCAAAGCACTTAAGCACATATTTTTTAAAGGAGGCCCTATTAAAGAGGTCAAATTTTGAAAATTGTATATTCATAGTAAACAAATATATTCAATTCTAGTAAATTTGGGAAAATTAAATCTTTATTTTTGTGATCGTGGTTCTAGAAAAATTATTTAAGGTTACAGTTCCAAAGTTTTAATAAACAAAAACAAAAATTGACCACAATAACTGAAAAATGGTAGCGGTTTGAATAGATTTATTGTTTCATTATGGTTGCAACTCGATTGGGATCTTAAATTGACTTCTGGTTCACCTTGTATATTTATACCAATAATAAAAATTTAAAATTTGTTTACTATTTTTGTTAGTTTACTTACATTGTCTTGGCTGGTAGTGCATGTTCTGAAATAATTCTTCTTCGCCTTCTGCCAAAAGTTTTTGGGCAACTCTGGGGTCCTTTTCATCCTTATTTAAATCAAATCTGTGTCTTAAAAGTGTAGCTTCATAACGAAAGATATCCCTGGAAACAAAATTGTTAACACAAGGTCTATTTTTATTTAATATTCCTTCTAACCTCTGCCATCGCCAGTTTTCCAAATTACGTAAAGCCCTTTTATAAAGGCTGCAGACTTTTTTTGCGTGGGTGCTCATATTTAGGTTTAGATCTGAAAAATCATTACAGATTGAAAAATATGGATAATTAAATTTTGCACGAAGCAAAATTAGAACTTTGACGTTTTGACGTAATAGGTTATGTAGTGTAGAAGTGTTGCCAGAGCTCATTCGTTTTTTATATAATAAGATTCAAGTTCTGTTCCAATAAGAATAATGCTAGATGTAAGTGGCATCGTGCCTTAAGGCAAATTGCTAGCACTTCCCGTACCAAAAATTAAAATTAAAAAAAAAAAAGATTAAATATGTTTTAAACTTTGACAAAATTAGATCTTTGAGAAATTTTAAATTTTTGAAAAAAAAAATACTTTTTTGGAAAAAACACTTTTGGAAATAATGTGTTTTTTTAGTTGGAAATTTTGAACTTTTTTTTAAAGCAATCGTATTGCTTAACTGCATAGAGACGAAATATCGAAGCGCGTAAGCGCCACGTCCGCCATCTAACGGACAAGCACGTCTTTAAATTCAATCAGTTCTTCTCCTTGTCAATATAAGTAAAATGTTTTTTGAATTATTAAAATCAAACGCTCCTCTCTCTTAAAAACCGAGTTATCGTTTTTGGCACTTTTTGCCCCGTATCTTCGGAACGGCTAGACCTGCCTTTGCCAAAAAGTAATCAGCACGTCTCCTTATAAACAGCGATCGAATATTTTTTGAATCATTCAAATCGGTTAAACCGTGTTCCCGAAATCGTCCACGAAAATTTGTATCCGCACACACACACACGCACACCACATACATTCAGAAACCTTTGAAACTTAAAGATATATAAAAAAAATTATAACTTATGCCCCATGGGAAGTTAATAATTAACTATAGGTGTAAGTGACATTTTTCCTTAAGGTAAATTACATAAACAAATTCAGATAATTAAGTTAAATCTTCAACTGTTATTTCGAAATCAAAAATTTAAATAAAACAATTTTTTTTCCAAAAGCAATCGTGCTTTGTCAACACAAGGAGAAAGTATTTGAATCATTCAAATCGGATGCTTAGTTCTCTCAAAAACTGCCATTTTTTGCACATTCAGCCCTATATTTCCGAAACGGCTGGACCTGCCTCTGCCAAAATCTGATCACTACTTTTCCTCGTCATTACGAAATTGTTTCGATAATTCAAATCGGATACTCCGTTCTCTCAAAAACTCGATTTCTATTTTCTGCACTCTTTGCTCAGTATCTCTGAAACGGCTGGACCTGCCCTAGCCAAAAACTAATCAGCACATCTCCCTATCAATATGAATCGAATGTTTTTTGAACTAATCAAATCGGTTGACCGCGCGCTCGAAATCGTCGACAAAAAAATTGTTTCCTCACACACATCTATTTTTTCTGAGGTATGCCAAAATGTTCAGAAACCTCTGAAACGTGAAGATATACGAAAATTTTCATTTTCGATTTTTTGCGATTACAATAACTTACCCTACGGGAAGTTAATAAAGAGAATTGGTCCTGAAATTCAAAAAAATATTAGGGGTGGACAACCCTTAATAAAATAAATTGTTATTTAAAGTGAGATTTGAGCAATTTCTTCAAGCTCAGAAATCAGAACTAAATATTATATATATATATATATATATATATATATATATAAATATATATATATATATATTCTAAATAACTCATAGTATAATTATATATTTCATTTATTCATATAATTACATATATCATTTCATTGTATATTTATATATAAAAGCGTTTCAAATATTCTTAATTCTAAAATACTTATCAAAAGCAAATTTAATATAAAACTAATATCATTTATCTCAATTATAACAAAATAATTCATTTTCTCAAAAACATTTAAAATCTTAATCCATTTTATTTATTTATCCTTAACTAGGGCTACTGGTAAAATCCTTTATAAATAAATTTATAGCAGCTTTCATATCCCAAGAGGCACTTATTAAATATTTCTCACAAACGTATTCAGATTTTTCGGTTATGTTCGACAGCATCTTGCACATATCTTTTTTCTCTTCACTATTTAGTTCTCCAAATAACTTGTTGTATTCAGACAACCTTGCAGGAACTGTTTTGGTAAAACCTTTGGGGTAATTTGTAACAGAATTAGTGATTGCTAATAGTTCATTGAAAATTTTGAATTTATTGTGACCGCAGTGAATTATTCGAAATGTCCTAGAAAAGTTATAAAATGTATCAGGATTATTTGAGAAAACCCTGAACATCCCGGTGACCATGATAGTTGTGCTATATGCATCGTGTTGGACGATATCTATTAAATGTATAAGGGTCATGCTGGGTTTTAGGAAGCGTATCCAGAAATTTGATTATGTTTTCTGCTCCTTTGTGCAATTGATCTTGTCCTCTAGTTATATCAGATAAGCGTAAAATATTGCGACTGGCAGAGGAAAATACTTTGGAAGGACTTGAACCGGTTAGCATTGTTGGTGTAGGGATGAACTTAATGAGAATAGTGCATTTGCGTCATATAAATCCACTAGATCCTTTCTACAAATATCAAAAACTGTAAAGTAATGTTCCATAAATTGATCTACTAATTGTGCAGCTTCATTGTCACATACAAAGTTTCTCCTGGACTGGGGCAAACCAGTTTTGAGCAAAGTTCCATCTAATTTTACAAGGTTATTACAATAGGATTTAGCGTCTTTGATATAACTAGCTTCAT
>NW_020539727.1:9856548-9872900 GCF_003426905.1 Ctenocephalides felis | reverse complement strand
ATTATGTATAAATGAATGCGAGGCGTGTTATAACATCCAAAGTGCTTAAACAGTTATCATATTGAATCAATGTGCCAGTTTCTAGTACCAACACTGAGAAGGAGATAACCTGTAGCTACATTACTGTATTATTGTATCATTAAGCCATAAGACGAATAAATCTGTATAATAGACGTTTTTTATTCGTTGTTAAAAAAACGAATTTCCATTATAATCTTGATTTAAGAGACCTAGGTCGTAATACTATCATTATATAGTGATACATATTGATCTAAATGATCCCATTTGAATTTTTGAATATTAAATACACTTTTTGTTTTTAAAAAAACATTGCTTCATTTACAGCTAAAAGCTGAAAGAAAAGAGCGGAGAATGTTTTGCTGTATATATATATTGTATATATATACTAGAATTTTAAGATTCTATTCTAGGGGTAGCTTGAACTAGTAGGTAGCAAAACTAGTATTACCAGTATTAAGTATAGGTATTGTGTTACAAATAGTTGCTGCTAACTAAGTTACCATGTAAAATGAAGTCATTTGACTCAGTTAACTTGCGATAAAAAAAGGCGTACAACAAAAATAATGATTATTGTCATTTCTCATTGCAAACTTAAAATATGATATTCTTAGGAAATTGACGATGTTACTTAACCACTGTCGAGTCAAATTTTTGAAAATATTAACAGCAATATTTTAGAATCATTAACATATTTTTAGAGCTAGTAAAATTAAAATTGACTAATATGATGCAATTTTTTTGTCTTTTCTAATTAGGAATTAGGTTATTTAACTTTATTTTATTTGTTTTATGAAATGTTATTTGAAATTGCACTAACTTTAAATAGTAACGTATTGCGCTCTTACGAGTATAATAGTTTTTTGTTTCATTCGCGCCAATATATTTGGCGATTGTCTCACTCTGTCTACTAGTATCATATTGGTAAACTTTTTTCGTTGCCAGACATGCTTAACAACCACAGAAACGTCTGGCAAATTAATTTTATGTTTCTTGACCCTTAATGAACATAATATTAAAATTACAGACGGACTAAAATGATTTGAAATTTAAAAAAAATTAATGAATAAATTGGCGTCTGGCACATATTTGGCAGCGCCCAAAATGTCTGGCACAAGAATGTGAATCTGGATAACTTATGCAAGAGATCATATCAAGTCATATCAATATCAAAAAATGGAAATTAGACTGACTAAAATGCTATAAACTAGTATCATATTGCCAGACATTTTTGCTTGCCAGACATGGTTAACAACCGCAGAAACGTCTGGCAAATTATTTTACGTGTTTTTACCATTAACGAACAATAATACTAAAATTTCAGACGGACTAAAATGATTTGAATTTTTAAAAATTAATAAATAAATTGGCGTCTGGCACATATTTAGCAGCGCCCAAAATGTCTGGCAACGAAAAATTTGAGTCTGGTGAACCTATTCGAAGTCAAAAAAACGAAATTGAACTGACTAAAATGCTTTCAAAATTTTGAAATCGCGCTGTACAAATTGGCTGCGCACTAATTAACGCAACCACTTCCAGCTGCCATACGGCCCTTACCCTAACCGAGAGAGCACCAAGGACCACATACCAAAAAACCAGCCTGACTAAAATGCTTGCTCGAAAACGTTGCTGGCTCCTATACTATTACTTATTGTTAGTAAAACAACGTTTGCCGGGACAGCTAGTAATATATATATACGTGGTCTGTTCAAAAAGTACCCGGAATTTTCGTTTTTTTCAAAAAAATATTTATTTATTCGTCTACATTAATGTGGTCCCCTTCAAAGTAGTCCCCCAGATATAATACACTTATGCGATTTTTTCCAATTTCGAAGCACCCTTGATATTCACTTTTTGATATGTCCTGAGCACTCTCAGCGATTTTCTTCAATCGAGGAAAACCGCCGTCCTTTCATGGGTCTCTTCAACTTTGGGAATAGGAAAAAAGTCCACACGGAACCATATCTGGTGAATTTTTGCACTTTGCAACACTTTATTTCATTTTTACGCAAAATTTAATACAAATTCTTTGACTTTTCAATTCTTCCATTGTAAAAATCGCCGAGCTCAGAAAACACGTCGAACCTTAGCGACTACCACAGACAAAGTAAACAGTGAATATAGCTGAAAATTTCATCATACTTTAGGGGCATGTATACCAACACAATAAAAAAAATTTGACAATCAGACACTCCAGACCCGCGAAATTTAATTATTAGTAATTCCGGGTACTTTTGAACAGACCACGTATATATATATATATATATATATATATATGTAATACATTTATAGATTAATATATTTAATTTAGTAAGTAGTTCAATCGTTTATTTTTAATTTTTTTTTATTATTTTTCTAGGAATTGATCTCCAAGACATGATGAAGCTCGGAGGAGAGCTTGCAGAATTTGAAGATGTCGCCAGAAAAGCTAAATTTATGATGAATATGATAAAAAATTGCCAAAACTCAATTTCATCTTTAGAAAACTGTTCGAAACCTGTCCTGGCTGCAGTTCATTCGGCCTGTGTTGGTGCTGGTGTCGATTTAATTACTGCTGCTGATTTGAGGTAAGGTAGATATAAAGCATTTTTTTATCTAGGTCTAAGTTGCATTTTGCTTTAAGGCAAGTTGCATGATGTTTTTGATATACGCAAACATAATAATACAAAGCTATCTATGAACTCTCAGTACTCTAATTTTCTCTTATATTTTCTTTAGTTTATGATTTGCACACTTTAAAATTTAATTATATCATATTATTGCCTTGGGCTTTGAATAAATAAATAAATAAATGAATAATAAATATATAATATAAATAAAGAATAAATCATTTAATATAAGAATTGAGATTTATCAGCTTTGTGATGAAAAGTGTTTTATTGCAAAAATAAAGTGTTTTTATTTAGAGCACTATTAAGAGAATTAATCATTGAGATTTCTAATTGATATCTTTCAATAGATTTGTAAAATTATTAATTATATTCATATCTTTCATAAATGTTAAATCAAAAATAAAACTAGTGGTGTGTGGCATCGTGCCTTAAGGCAAATTGATAGAACTTCCCGTACTGTAACGAAATGATCAAAGAATGTTAAATGTTTTAAAATAGATCATTATAAATACTGTAAAATTGTCTAATATTTATAAGAATTATATAAACGGAATTGCAAAGTTATAATTATTTATTTAGAGTATATAAGTGAGCTTCAGAACTTTAGCCAGAATAAAAATTAAAATCTGAATTATTTTCAATCTACAAACAATTTTTTTTTTTAAAAACATTAAAATTAAGTTTATTTAAGTGAATAAAGGGAACCTTTATGTGTATTTTCTAACTAAGTGAGCAGTTAATTATTTCAAACTTTAATGAATGTTTTTAAACCACTTTTCGTAGGGCTATATCATATTTTAGTAAATTTGTTTAAATTATAGACTTTATATCAGGCAAAGTTTCATTAAAATAACCTAAATGTGCTTCATTCAACAATTGCTTATATTGGTCATTTGCAATTTTTGCTTTTATAATCTTTTTATAAATATATAAACATAAAAACCACTTTTTTATTATTTACTGATTTTTTAATCAATAATGAATTGAATGAGAAATCACAAGTTAATATCATAAGTTATATATTTTTTATAAAATTGATATAAAAATATATATTATGTATATAAAAAAGGTACTGCACACAAGATGCTTGGTTCCAAGTTAAAGAAGTCGAGATAGGAATGGCTGCAGATGTTGGTACTTTACAAAGGTTACCTAAGGTATTTCTAATTATTTATTATTATAACAAGTTGTCATAATCATTCTTAAATACTATTTATTTATTTTAGGTCATTGGTAATAATAATCTGGTTCGTGAACTGTGTTTTACAGGTAGAAAGTTCCAAAGTAAGGAAGCTTTTGAATGTGGACTTATTGGAAAAGTTCTTGAAAATAAAGAGAGGTATGTTAAGTGATTTTATAATGTCTAGTAAAATCCGGTTAAGTCTATTTTTCGAGAAACATATTAATGCAGTGGTTTCCAACCGTGCTCCCCTGCTCTAATAAAAAAAAATGTGCTCCCTTAATTTTTTTTATTAACAATTTAATTTTATAAATACTCAACCGAAATTATCAGACCACAAATGAATATACAATAATATGTAAAAATATGCATAAAAACTAATTACTTTTTGTTTATTTTTTAATACGATTTGCAAAATTTTGGCTTACTTTTGAAAATACAGGTAACCCCCGCATAATGCGGTACTTGTATAACAGGGACCCGCTCTAACAAATTATATTTTTATATTTTGTAAATGATTTCGTTTGCTATATTTTATGTAGTATCATATGTGATATGTGTATCATTTTACCCTTATTCTTTATATTTATAGTTGTATTTGTCATATATATTTTATTACATTATTTTATTTCAGCCTTTTATCACATTGTTTAAATCTCGCTGAAGAAATTGCATCTAAAAGTCCAGTGGCAGTACAAATGACAAAGAAAAGTATTATTTATTCCATGGATCATACTAATCAAGAAGGATTAGATCATATTGTAAGTAAAAATTTAAAAATATAAATATAAATACAAATGTATATATATATATATATATATATATATATATATATGAATGTAATAAATTTATTTTATTCCAGGCTGCTTACAATCAAACATTGTTACAAAGCGAAGATTTTATAAACGCTTGCATGGCTCAGGCGATGAAGGGTGAAAAGCCAGTATTTTCTAAGTTGTAGAATGGAGAGGAAAAGTTAGGTCAGACTGAAATTTTTATATTATTGATAAATGTTATTATGATATATTTTTATTACTAATAAATGAATTAGATAAAAGTAATTTGGGCATAAATAATCAATTCTTACAGTCTTAAAGAATTTTGGTGCTAATTAATTATTTAAAGTTGATTTTTTTCGTGATCCACATAAATACCATCTATTTTCCGAAGAAACGAATCTTGGTCGCCCACAAAATTCTTCCATATAAAAATTATATATAATTCGTGTAAATATAAAATTAGACGTGTAAATCAGGTGGGAAACATGTTTTTTCTTTATAATAAACCATATAAAACAGTTTTTCCATGAATTTTTCATAATTTTGAAAACAAATTTTGTCCGGTCCATCTAAAAACAAAATTTGAATATTGCACCACAATTTTTTACCCCTCTGGCCACGATTCATTTCTACTGGGAATCATTAACTATCAGTCCGATTTTATTTATTGTAACCCAATAATGAAGCCCTTTGGAAAGCAATAAATATTCAGTTTAATGACGAGTTGAGATAATATTTTGGCATTTGTTTATACTATAGAATCACTTAAAGATATATCTGTTTATGCAATTAAGGAATTTGAAGATAAATTTGTTCCTGGAAATTTAAACTTGAGTGTAATATATATCGACTAGTGCTTATGTAAAAATACCGAAAAAAACGGTAATTTTAAGGTGAATACTGGTATTAATACAGCCAAAAATTTGGTCGGTATACCGGTATTGCATTCCGATAGAAATTTTAATATATTGATCCCTTATTTAATGAAATTTCAATTAAAAACTAAAATGTTTATTCCACATATATACATAAGAAACATTGGCATCTCCTCAATTAAAAATTAGTTAAAATGCTACTTAAAAATTAGTGTGATGACTCAGTAAAATATCACAAAAAATACCTCATGCAACTTTGGCATAACATATGGCACTCAAATGAACACTCAAGGCATAAAATACTAAAACAATTAAAATCTATGACTGGCTTTTCAGACTAGCTAAAGTCAATATGATAAATGTTGATAAAATGAATAAACTAGCTGGTATTGAAGCCTTCATTTTTGCTTACGATCTGGAACAATAAATCATGATTAAAAGACGTTTGACACAACATGATAGAATAACATTAACACTACAATCGATTGATAACGTTGCAACACAAAGCTATCAATCTGTGAATGATCAATGATTTTTATGAAATGAATGTTTATGGATTGTTAGAAATGAACATTGATATACTGGTCCCAATAATTTTATTCGAAAAATAGATATATAGATTTATAAACAGTATATAAAATATATGGAATGTATAATATTATCAATCGATTGTACTGAATTTGGCACTCATTGTATAAAGAAACACGAACCCCATTTTATTTTCTTTTTCTCTTCTGGTTCCCAACCTAAACTTCTCTGCACAGCCATTTTCCACCGGGAATATCTCATATCGCGATCTGAAAAATTCAATAAACTAGTAATAATAACTATGATTACTAAATAATTTACTAGTAATACATAAATTCCGTACATTATATGAAACTAACACTTGTTAAAGAGTATTTGATAAAAAATTTAAATATTGGGGCAACTCTGCTGTAACAGAGCTCATGAAATAGCATTGTCATGGCAACGCTCTCTTATGCTTGTTCTTGGTAGTGAAAATTATGAAAATGTCTATTTGCCATGGGATAAGGCGTACTTTTAAGTATAGTACTTTAAGATAAGGAATGATCTTATGAATAATGAAGCAGTTATCATAACATTCTCCCTTGTTTATATGTAAAATACGCCTGATCGCACGGCAAATAAATAGACATTCTCATAATCTTCAATACCAAGAACTAGCATAAGAGAGCGTTGCCATGGCAACGCTAATTTATGAGGTCTGTTACGGCAGAATTGCGCCATATGCATTGATTAATTGTTGTCTATTCCTCAAACTTACGATCATCAGTGATATTTGGATAAAATATATCATGAGGAACAGCATTACTCTGCATTTCCCAAACATTGATGCCAGCTGCCATTCCTGCAGCCATCGCACAACCCAAAGCTGTCGTTTCACACAAATCAGAAATAAAAAAAATAATATATTAACTTTCCGTAGGGCAAGTTATAGTAAACGTAAAAAATGAAAAAATAGTTTCTGAATACGAGTATTTTGGCATGCCTTAGAAAAAATGTATGTATGTGTGGGGGGTGTATGGGTGTGTGTGTGCTGGCGGATACAATTTTTCGTCCACTATTTCGGGCGTACGAATCAACCGATTTGAATAATTAAAAAAACATTCGATTTGTATTGATAAGGAGACGTGCTGATTAGTTTTTAGCAAAGGCAGGTCCAGTCGTTTCGAAGATACGGGGCAAAAACTGCCAAAAACGGTAATTCAATTTTTGAGAGAACGGAGTACCCGATTTGATTGATTCAAAAAACATTTTACTTGTATTGCCGAAATGAAGAATTGATGAAATTTTTGGTAAGGCAGGTCTAACGGTTTCGGAGATACAGAAGAAAAAGTAAAAAAAATGATATTTAGCGGTGAAAAATGATCATTAGAGAGGTATATGCTCATTAAATTATCAGATATTTGATGAAATTTTAAAAATGAGATTTTACTAATTTTGTTGGGTTCCGTACCAAGATTGTTAAATTGTTAAATTAAATTTACTTATACGGTTCAAGCAAATTTCAAAATTTTCAGCCATTTTTTTTTTCGAAATTTTCAAAAATATACAAAATTTTATATGTACTTCAAATATGTACTTTAAATTTACAACCCGTTTGAAAATGTAAATATTTCAAATGCGTCATTCTAATCGTAAGAAATATATCCTTAAATGGATTAATTCGGCACCTCTTGCTAATGTAAACTTTCTCAAGTTTAAGTAATAAGATCGTCTCTGTATATTTTATGAACGATAAAATATATAGTGATTATGATTATCTATTTAAAAATGTTTAAAACAATTGTTATTGACCATTGATCAGTATTCATTGATTACTAATTTTTTTTCTCAAATATTTAATTCTGGTACGGGAAGTTCCAGCAATTTGCCTTAAGGCACGATGTCATGCACCACTAGAGTTTATGTTCCTTACCAACTGGTTTTCCACAAAGATCAGCTTGTGTCTGCATTAGTAGATCGTTATTAGTCATGCCCCCATCAACCAAAAGTTTGCTCAAAGGAAGCGAGCAATCCAAACTCATTGCATGCAAAATATCATGTATTTGGAAACAGACAGATTCCAAGGCAGCTCTAATTATATGGCCTGGTTTAGTGTTTTCAGTCAAACCACAAATAACACTGAAATGATAAAACATCAGTTATGGTAAGAGGAGATTTAAAAAAAAAGAGTGCGCGTAAATTTAACATGCAATTAAATAAAAAATAATACATCATATAACAATTTTCAATAATGTTTATTACTAAAATGGTAACACTCGTGATGCACACATTTATTAGTGTCAACCATTATACACATTTATATAATGATAAATTATAAATTATATATTTATAATAGCATTAAAAATATTTATAATATTTAAAAACAATAATGTAATTATAGTCATACTTCAAATACGACATGATCGGTTTGTCATTGTAATTAGCATTTAGAAATGAACCTTTATTAGAGGTGTAGTAATTGCTGATTAATAACTTCTATAATATTCGTTCACACAATGGATTATGTTAAACAGCGCCTAAACAAATATTGTTTTCGCAACTTCACTCAAGTAATTGTGTTTGAAGAACTTTATGTAATTCAAATTAACATACATTCATTGACTGCTTGTATTTTTTTTACTTTTTCGCTGGCGATATAACCTCATTCTTTAAACAGCTGTAAAATCTGTCTTCTCAAAAATATTTTCTATTTCAATAACTTCAAAAATTTATAGAAACTACGAATAATATAAAAGTAATTTCTAATCAATAAACCTACGTTTAATACACGGCACAAATGTTGAATTTGTGTTATTATTTTCAAGGAACAGGGTACAAAAATTTTCTGATTCAGGAATTTTTCATGAAATCAAGATTTGTACTACGATGTAACTTTAAAATGTTTATTTATCTATGCCGATTTCCTTGTTGATATCGGTACGCATACAACGACAGATCTCGATTCACATATGCGACGACTAAGCACAATCGACCAGTATAGCAATGATATCATCGAGAGCGAATGACGAATTGTTGGCACACGATTCGGCCGTAACGCCTTTTCCGTTGCATTTGCACGGACTTACACCCTAGTCGCGCCTAAAGAAGTTTTACTTCAAGAATTTTGAATTCATTAGTTGTCTCATACCTTCTTGCATCCTTCCTCCAGTAAGGTGCATATAGTCCAGAAAATGCAGGAACAAAATAAACATCGCCGCAATTATCAACACTTTGGCAAGTTCTTCAGATTCTTTGGCATCTGATATCACCTCCAAGTTGTCCCTCAACCACTGGATAGCAGCTCCTAAATTGACATGTAACAACGTAAAATATTGAAAAACAAATCTCAAAAATAGTTCTATTACAACCTGCTACAGCTACGGAACCTTCCAAGGCATATGTGGTAGGAGCATTGGTCCTAATTTGTAACCAACTGTACTTAAAAGGCCGTGGGTGGACTGGATTATTGCTGAACCTGTGATAAATTCAATTATGGTAAATGTAAGTAAACATAATTTAAATTTTTACTAATATGTAGCAATTTTTTTTAAGTTAATATATATATATATTTTATATATATATATATATAATATATATATATATATTGAAATATGAGTTTGATGTTGATATATATTTTGATGAGTTATTTAGAATCGGGCAGTAACATCAAGAAAAAAAACTAAAGAAGTTTTGAAATACTTTATTTATCCATACGTTCGGTCTTCATCGAGATCGTCTATAAAGATTTGTTTTTATAATAAAAAAATGTTTTTGTTTACTTTTGTCTGTAATTATGTTTTTTTTTATTGTTTTAAATTGTAACCCTGAAATAATTGTAGCACTAAAGATAGGTCAAATCACAAGACCCGAAACGTATGTTTTCTGAATAAAAAACATTTTCTTTCAATAAAACTGTTTTTAATTTCTGGATGGATGCCCAAGAACAATTTTATCATATATTATATATATACAGGGCCGGTCCTGCCTTGCATGCAATGCATGCAAAAAATGCGAGTGCACGCCTTAGGGGCGCCAAAACAAGATTTGAAAATATATTATTCGTATTTATAATAATATAAAATCCAAAATACTTAATAGATTATAATAAACGATCTAACTTAACTATGGATACGTAGAAACAGAGAGCATATCAGTTTGCAATGTGATATCTGTAGAAACAATTAATTACTCATGCAAATTAGTAAATTATTGTTCTACTTATTATTTAATGAACTTATTAAAATTTTCTTCGATCGAAGTTGATGTGAAATCGAAAAAAAAAAATTATCTAGTGTTCAATACCGTAAGCGCAAACCTACGAAAGATTAAATTATTGGGCATTATTGATGAAAAATGCGAGATGATTTAGTTTGAACGGAATTTGTTAAAAAAAAATAGATACAAAGTATAATAGAGAAAAATGGAAAATGGGAAGTCATGCTTAGAAAATTAATTGTAACTTTTGTATTTGTTGAAAATGTTTCGCATCTGATTAACTTTGAACTTTGAAAACATGCTTGGTTAGGTTTATGGGAATGGAGCAAATGTGAAAAATAGAAGCAAAATCTACTTAGAAACAAAACTCGTGAACTTTTTTTGTACTTAGTGGTGTCCATACTAAATTTAATTATAAACTAAGCAGAAATAAGTGGAATTCTGTCTTGAGGCAATTATGGCATCGTGCCTTAAGGCAAATTGCTGGAACTTCCCGCACCGTAACGAGATGTTCGAAGAATACTGAATGTTTTCAAATAGATTATTATAAATATTGTAACATTGTGTAATATTTATAAGAATATATAAACCGAATTGCAGAGTTGAAATTATTTGTAAAGTATATTAGAACTATAGTCAGAATGAAAAATAAAATCTGAAATATTTCGATATACAAAATACTAAAAAAAAAAAAAAAAAAAAAAAAAAAAAATTAGAACAAATTTTTTTTTTCAAAATCAATTATTTTGTTAAGACTAGCGGAAAGTTCTTTGAATCATTTAAAATCGGACGCTTAGTTCTCTCAAAAACTGCCATTTTTTACATATTTAGCTCCGTATCTTCGAAATGGCTGGGCCTGCCTTTGCCAAAAAGTAATAAACACTTCTCCCAATCATTACTAATTGAATGTTTTTTAGATCATTCAAATCGGATACTCCGTTCGCTCAAAAATTCGATTTCTATTTTCTGCACTCTTTGCTCCGTATCTCCGAAACGGCTGGACCTGCCTTTGCCAAAAACTAATCAGCTCTTTTCCAATCAATAGGAATCGAATGTTTTTTGAACCATTCAAATCGGTTGATCCGTGCGCCCTAAAACGTGACTGGAAATTGTGATCCATACATACATACACACACACACACACACACACACACACACACACACACACACATCCATTTTTTCTGAGGTATGCCAAAACGTTCAGAAACCTTCAAACGTCGAGAAATGTAAAAATTTTCAATTCCGATTTTCGGCCCATTACAATAACTTACCCTACGGGAAGTTAATAATACAGATACAAATATAATTGTGCTTTGTTTTCGATATAGTTCAGGAAATATGTAATTTTTTGCATCTTTTTAAAATACGTTAAAAATTTAACTTTAAAACAACAATCTAATATTCTGAATCAGATGGGAAAGTAAAGATGAATTCAATTTGACTTTACGATATCGATAAGTTACTGATGCAATTTTGGGTATTGGGTATTGTAAATAATGAAGAAAGAATTAAAATGAAATTTAAAAAATTGAACATGAAAAATGAATGTTATGTTTAAAAATAAAAATGACTTTAATAAAATAAGTGAAATGTTTCAAAAGCCAAATATTAATATTACATATATGTTAGAAATACTTGAATATATAAAATATTTAAATGGTCAACCCGCAAATCACTTAAATTTTCTAAATAAAATAAAATCAATGTATTTTATACGCTTTTAGATTATTTCTAATTCTTTGTGTGAATTTACGTAAATATTCATATAATTTTAGAGATAAATGTTAAAACAGTTTAAATTATTGTGGGGGGGGGGGGCGCGCGCTAGAACAAATCTTGCATGCGGGCGCTGAGGACCCCAGGACCGGCCCTGTATATATATATATATATATATCAAATATTTTATATTTACCTGTATTATATAATAAAAAGCATCCCGTGCCATATGTGCATTTCGCCTGTCCTTGCTGTGTACAATTTGACCCAAAAAGTGCCGACTGTTGGTCACCTAAACACTAAATTAAAGCCTTTGATAGAAAAAAAATGTTATAAAAAATTTGTGCACCATAAATATGATAGAAAGAAAGATCATTTAAAAGAAGTATAATAAAAAAACAATCATGACAAGAATTGGCAAATCGGTTGAAATCCCTGTTCGCAAAATCATCGACGGATATTTGTTTCCGCACACACACACATTTTTCTAAGGTATGCCAAAATATTCATAAATTTTTGAAACGTAAAAATATATAAAATATTTCACTTTCGATTTTTTTTGGTTTATATAACTACTCTACGGAAAGTTAATCATTTCAAAATATAAGCAAGCCCAAATAGTATTATAACAATATTTTTAAATACTTACTCCAGATATAGGAATTTCTCAAAGCTCCTTCAGCCAGTAGCCATATATTTCGGAACTGCTCTTGATTTCAGGAAGTATGCTCATCGGTATATCAAAAAATTTGCAAAGAGCAGGATCCCATTCCAAAGTGCTCAAATTCATAAGCATTGTACGAGATGCATTGAAACATCTGTCATATGTATACCACCGTTTACACCACCAGTTAAATTCTAAAAATATCAAAAGAAAATTTTAGAAACTAGTTGGTATTGGTATTTTGCCTTGACGCAAGTTACATAAACTTCTCGATATGTGTAAAATAATCGACTTATTCGATAAAAAATAAATTAATTTATGAGTGATTAAAAGTATTTCAAGTGGATTGTAATAATTTACACATAATTGAAAACAAACCAACACGTTAACTTGGAGTATTTTCTAAAAACAAATGTTTATAAATCAATAATTTTATAATGAACCAGTTTCCGTAGGACTTTAATGGTTTAGTATGATCATTAAGACCAAGTACTCTATCGTTATACCAAGTAAATCGTCTAATTTTAATTTTAACAAACGTCAAAACAACTACTTATTTTCTCAAACTTTGATAAATTTTAAAATTAAACTACTTGTAAGGCCGTAATATTTCAGTAAGTTCTACAAACCATGATATATATCGCAAAAAAAGTTCCATAAAAATCGGCTTACATTTTTTTTTTCAAGTTGATTACGAGAAAGCGGCTCGGTAGATTTTCACCTAAAACTGATCGTTCCCAACTAATATCGTTCGAACAGTTTTTGATTTTTTAAATCGATTCGGTAGTATGAGCATAAATGAGGCCGAAAAGTTTAACACTTTTTACCAAATTTCAAAGAAACGGCTCGGCAGATTGTCGCACAAAAGTGAAAAACGATAATCCTCATCATGGTTTTTAAATTTCTAAAATCGGTTCAGGCGTTTTTGGAAAAACGTAGATTTACGGCAAAAATCACACACTTTTTCCAAATTAAGTCTCATTCGATTCAGAATGGCTTGAAACGCCGAGAAAATATAAAATTAGCGAATCGGATTTTTTGATGAAAATATAAACTTCTCTTTCGGGAAGTTAATAAATGCATTGCATGTATATATAGTCTATTATTTTTACCCATATTAGCCAGCTATCAACAGTGCCAAATAAACAACGACCAGCATCAATTGCAGTTTTCACTTCTGGCACATTATCTATGAGCCAACGCAATTTGACTGCACTGAAATATGTATTATTGGCAGTCCACAAATGTGTTTCAAATGATCCTTGCTCTTGTTACGTATCTTTTGCAGGAGGAGGTCAACTGTCTCGGTGGTTCTGATATCCAACCAAACTGTAAAGAAAAATATTTTATAAAACTTACTAGTGGGGTGCATGGCATCGTGCTTTAAGGCAAATTGCTGAAACTTCCCGTATCGTAATTGAAAATCTTGGTACGAAACAAATTACACAAAGTGTGTACACATTATTAAAATCTCTATAAAATATCTGATAATTTGATGTACATTTGTCCAATAAACATTTTCGACCGCCAAATGGCATTTTTTAAACTTATTTTCATTGAGTCCATAACCGCCGGACCTGCCTTCCCAAAAAATTAATCAGTTCTTCATCTTGTCAATACAAGTAAAATGTTTTTGAATTATTAAAAGAAGTTCATAACATTTTATTGTTTCTTACCTATGGCATTGTACAATGGTTGCCCAGTGAATTTATCCCACACAATTGTGGTTTCTCTTTGATTTGTTAAACCAGTGGTTATGATACGGTGGGGTCAATGTCCAGTTTTTTCAAAATTTTCAACACTCTCCTAAAATAAAAATATTAAAGTGAAAAGTAGTGTATCAAATTGTGCAATCTTGAAGTAACAATGATAGTCCAGTCATTACAGTAAGTTCACCTCGGAGTTTGAGATACCCAGCTGTAAGTCTAGTAAATACATGTAATATTGACACCTAAAAGTTGTCCCAAAACTACATATGTTGCATACAACCTACTAATTAATTAATATTTTTTTTATCAACTTCTCTTGTGTTTTCTAATTATAAAACTACTAATGTTTGTGATAAAAATTTTGTTTGTTTCGTAACGAACAGTTTAGTTTAGTTTTCACCAAAAGTGCAGGAAACAACTATTATTGTTGCACAAATTTAAATATTTACATTCGTTTATTAATTACTAAACAGATTAAAAATTATTTTCACATTGGTCTTGATATTATTCAATTATAAATTAAAATCTTTGAATATAATGCAAAATATAATAAAAAAGGTTCTAATTTTAGTAGTTTCTACTGTGATACATATAATTATCTTGTGTTTTATTAATTATAAATTATTAAACACTAATGTTTGTGGTGGATTTTTTTGTTTCATAATGAAACAGTTTAGTTATGTTTTAACTAAAGTAGAGAAAAAAAAGTATTATTGTTGCACAAATTTAAATATTTACATTGGTTTATTAATTACTAAACAGATTAAAAATTATTTTCTCTTTGGTCTTGGATATTATTCAATTATAATAAAATGTTTGAACTATAACTGCAAAATACCATAAAAAAGATTCTAATTTGAATAGTTTATACTGATATATAACTTCTCTGTTTTTAATTATATAATACTAATATTTGTGGTAAAATTTTTTTTGCTTCGCAATGAAACTTTAGTTCAGCTTCTACCAAAAGTGTAGGAAAAAACTATTGTTGTTCCACAAGATAAAATGTTTACATTGGTAAATAGATTAAAAATTATTTCCTCATTAATCTTGGATATTATTCAGTTATAAATAAAAATGTTTGAATATAATAACCTTAAATTATAATAAAAAGGTTCTAATTTAATAGTTTATACTGTGTGCACAAAATGATAGGTCCAAAGGTCACGATAAAGTATTTTTTTAGCAAAACTAGTAGGTAAAATTATTTTCTCACTGCTCTTAAATATTATTCAATTATAAATAATGCTGTTTGAATATAATAACTCAAATTATAACAAAAAGGTTCTTATTTAATACTTTATACGTGTGCACAAAATGGTAGACTTTATCATGTCCAAAGGTCACGATAAAAGTATTTTAGCAAAACTAGTAATTTTAAGTAAATTTCCTCCATTATTTTTACCTCAATACATTGCAAAACAGAATGCAAAATTTCTTTAGGATCTTGTTCAACCCATCCTTCTTTAGGATAAATTTGTTTTATAGGAATCTGGTGATATGTTAGAACTTCAGCATTTTTTGCAGCAAAAACCTACAAAATAGTAAAAAATAATATAAAAAATTGTTAATATTTTATATATTTATTTGTACATACCAAAAATCTGGCACTTGATGTACCCTCATCAATAGCACCTATCAAAGGTCCAAATTTTCCATAACCCATAATTATAAATGTAATATTTAACGTTATAAACAATTCATCAAATATAATAATAATAATAATAATAATAATGTGTGGTTAGAATTTTAGTTTAATATTGATTTATTTTCACACAATGATTTTATAAACTTTAAATTTGTAAATATTGTTAAAAAAAAATAAAATTTGTACAAAAACGTGTTTATGTCAAATACATGTGATTTGACAGTTCGTAATTAAAATCAAATATGGCGGACAGATTAGTAGGCGCGCCAGTAATCCTATAATAAATATAGTAATAAGTGCTCGAATATATGTTAAAATACAGCAATTTGTGTGTATGATTTAACGAAATAAATATAGTGGCAAATTTTAATAAATTGTGCTATAAGAATTGTCAAATGTTATTTTACATTTATACAAGCATTTTAA
>NW_020539727.1:9749045-9855548 GCF_003426905.1 Ctenocephalides felis | reverse complement strand
ATTTTAAATTTCGCAGACAGTCAGTCAATTATTATCTTGAAATATTTCTTCTTGATACTTTCAAGAGCATAAAAATCAATTTCATTAATTTATTATCAACGTAGACATGCGACATTAAGTTTCGAAGCACTTTTATGATAAGATTAATATAAAATGCAGACACAAGGAGTTATTTCATGCGATTTCAATGACACATCTTGCCTTGTTGAAATTTATCGTTAATTGCAAATATTATTTAAATACAGAACAAATGTGAATTCTTTTGCAAATGATTTAGATAATGCTATCGGAATAGAATAATAGAGGTTTGTAATAAAAATATTAGGTTGTTTGTAATATTTGGTTTCTTATTCTTGAATAGCTATCAGGATATACCAGTTCTATGAGCTGTTGTGATGAAATTTCTCATTTTCAAAGGATAAATCTTAAAGCAAAATTGAATGGTTTATAGATAAAGTTATATAGGGACCGATTCTGCCGCATAACAGAAAATATTATGGCAAGGCAATGTTATGAAGAACTTTCCATACTAAATATCAACAAAGACCACGTGGTTGATGTGCAGTCAGGTGTATTTCTCAGATTATAAGCACAAATGTAAAAAAAAAACTATCTTAGATAACAGGGTCTCTCTGACCCAGCTTCATAACACACGAGTGACGTTGCAGTTTATGTGTTAAACGCCTGAATGCACAGCAAATACATGAAATTTTGACAGTATTCAGTATGATTCAGTAGCATGATGTAAGGAAGTTGGAGTGTAACATGGCCTTGCCATAACATTGGTTTGTTGTGCGGCAGAATCGGTCCCATTGTGTTTCGGTTTATAGTGTGTCATCTTACCGATGACACCAATTATGTTGTGTCATCCCAGCGTTGACACCAAAATAATGTAGGATCCATTAATGACACCCTAAAATATATACAAGGAACCACCGATGATGCCAAACAATATGTAAGGTTCTTTCGGCTGCTAACAAAACTGTTACCAACATGTGGAAGATGTACAGTATTAACAGACGAAGACTTTTGATATATTTATTTATTTTATTTTTTCTGGTACACTTTAAACATAACTTAAACATGACTTAAACAACTGAATAATTGAATAATAGATTCTAACTGCGACTGGATTTGAGATACGAGTGAAACAATATACGACTCAAACATTTGCAAGCTTATATATTCTCGTCATCAGGGTGACTTTATGCTTTCCTAGATAACGATAACTAGATATTTCCTGGATTATGAGTTTATTTTTTCTTCGTAAAGTGCAATACAAGGTATTAACAATAGATGGTTAAGAATATTTGCGTTGTTTTTTGTTCACAAGTGCATGTTTCTAGCAATGATTACAATGTTGTAGGTATGAGTAACAAACTCAGTTGTTTATATTTGAACTTTTAGAAATGGATACATTTCCCTTACAATAGATATGTTTACAATTAGATATTTGAAGTAAAACTTCTTCAGGCGCGGCTAGGGTACAAATGCGACGGAAGTGCGTTACGGCAGATAAGATAAGATAAGAGCCGAGTGCCAATGATTTGTCATTCGCTGTCGATGATATCATTTCTATACGGGTCGATTGTGATTAGACGTCGCGTATGTGAATAAAGATCTGTCGTTGTATGCGTACCGGCGTCAACGTTGTATGCGTTCCGATATCAACAAGGAAATCGGCATAGATAAATAAACATTTTGAAGTTACATCGTTGTACAAATCTTGATTTAATGAAAAATGCCTGAATTTGAAGAATATTTCACCCTGTTCCTTGAAAATAATAAAACAAAAAAAACATTTGCGCCGTGTAAGTTTATTGATTAAAAATTATTTCTATATTATTCGTAGTTTCTATAAATCTTTGAAGTTATTAAAATGAAAAATATTTTTAGACAAGACAGATATTACAGCTGTTCAAAGAATGAGATTATATCGCCAGCGAAAAAGTATTATTATTATTTTTTTATTTATTTCTTTTATTGGCCTTTGGTAAACATTTAGCCACATACATAATGTACAATATACAGGTAACATATATATTCTATTAATCACTTATAACTTAATTTTACTATTATTAACAAACCTAATTATGTAAGGATAACAATTCAAATTTTGCAATAATGATGTCAAATTAAAGGGTTTGATCAGTGTTTTTATTGAGTTTAGTTCCTCTAACTATTTAGCCCTGCTTGCCTCAAATATACTACATTCTAGTATGATGTGTTCAGATGTTCCGCTTGATGCTCCACAAGGACATGATTCTGACTCTATTATTCCCAGCCTTTTCAGGTGTGCAGGGAAGTGATTAAGTCTCAGTCTTGTTATTGATACGATAGTACCTCTGTTTTCATCTGCATATTTTCGGAACCACGGTTTCATCTTCAATTTGGGGTTGACTACCTTGTAGTATCGTCCCTTTGTTTCCGACGATCTGTTCCATTCCTCTTGCCATTTGTCCAATATTTTTTTCTTTGAATTAGTCATATAATCCTTCCTAGTGGCTAGGTTGATCATCGTTCCATATTCTGTAGCCCATTGGCGAAAAAGTAAAAAAAATACAAGCAGTCAATGAATGTGTGTGAATTTTATTACATGAAGTTCTTCAAACACAATTACATAATGAGTGAAGTTGCGAAAACAATATTAGTTTAGGCGTTGTTTAGCATAATCCGCTGTGTAAACAAATATAGAATTTATTATTCAGCAATTACTTCATTTCTCTAATGAAGGTTCATTTCTAAATGCTAATTACAATGACAAACCGATCATGTCATATTTGAAGTATGACTTTAATTACATTATTGTTTTTAAATATTATACATATTTTTAATACTATTATAAATACATAATTTATTATTTATCATTATATAAATGTGTATAATGGTTGATACTAATAAATGTGTGCATCACGAGTGTTACCATATTACTGATGAACATTATTCAAAATTGTTATGTGATGAATTTTTTTTACTTAAATGCCATCTTGTACAGTAGCAAATAAGTTTTACTTCAATCGCTTGTGAACTCTTTTTTTTTAAATGCAGTCTATTTTTACGTGGAAACATATTTTGATCTATGTTTTTCAAGAGAAAACATATGACTGCTTGATACTATGTGATTTTAAGGATGCAAAGTCAAAGTTTTAAACATTGTTTTCTGATTAATATTTTTTAGCATTGAGTATGCGATTATTTAATATTCCGTCATTTCCGAAAATGTCGCGTTGTTTAAATAAAGCGATTTCGTATAATTTTCGAATAGTTGAATGTGCGTTCATGGAATGTACGTACATATTTGAATATCTGAGAGTTGTTGACCTTGTGTTCGATTGAATTTTTGGGTTCGGATTTCTTATCGTACATTTAGATGCACTGCAAATATTGATAATAATTGTAATACACGATCAGATTGGAATATGGATTTTGGATAGTTGATTATATCCGCGTTTATACTGGCACGAATCATATCATGGGCTCAGGGATAATCACTGGTTTAAAGATTTGTGGATATATTTTCTGATAACATAGATATATTGTTTTTTGTGTTTTCTATGGTAACATAACATAGTACACATTAGAGTATGTTGAAGACTTGGTATTCCTGATACACCTATTTTATTTTGATAAATCTTGTTTTCCTGATGTCGGTTTACAATGTGTTGGTACTTTATACGAGCGTTTTTTTTAAATTTTTTATACTGTTGAAAATTAATCTCCAAACTGCACAAATATCAATTTAATCCTTATTCTTTATATTCTAAAACCATATAATTTATATAATTTATAATAGTGGTGTATGGCATCGTGCCTTGAGGCAAATAGCTGGAACTTCTCGAACCTTAATGAAATATTCGAGGAATATTAAATGTTTTCGAATTGATTATTATAAATACTGTAACTTTCATTAATTTTATTTTATAGACAAAATATAAGAGCTTATGAATTAGACGACAAAGTTTATTTATCTTAATTAACATGAAGGGCATTCTAAGAATTATATATACTGAATTGCAAAGTTAAAATTAATTGTTTAAAATATATAAGAGATTAGAACTTTAATTAGAATTTGTATTAAAATCCGAATTATTTTCGATACTAAAAAAAATGTTTTGGAAAAAATGAAATAAGAAAAAAAAATCCTCAAAAGCAATCGTTTCGTCAATACAAGCAGATTTTTTTTCAAATCATTGAAATCCTATGCTTAGTTCTCTCAAAAACTGCCATTTTGCCTCGTATCTCCAAAACGGCTGGACCTGCCTTTACCAAAACCTAATCACCACTTCTCCCCACGAATGATTTTGAATCATTCAAATCGGATGCTCTGTTCTCAAAAACTCGATTTCTATTTTCTGAACTCTTTGCTTCGTATCTCCGTAACGGCTGGATCTGCCTTTACCAAAAACTAATCAGCACATCTTCCTATCAATAGGAATCCAATGCTTTTTGAATAATTTAAATCGGTTGATCCGTGCGCCCGAAAACGTGGACGAAAAATTGTATCCACACATACACACACACATCCATTTGCTCTGAGGTATGCCCAAATATTCATAAACCTCTGGAACGTGAAGAAATGCAAAAATTTTCAATATCGATTTTTGGACGATTACAATAACTTACACTACGGGAAGTTGAAAACTGGAAATGATTTTTTTCACCAATTAGAACATTTTTTATGAGAAATAGCTATTGTACATGATTAGAATTTTTTCGATTTAGCAACCCATTGGTCAACTACAATATGGTATTGTTGTAGCAATTTTCACTTGAGATTATATTTGAGATCTATAACCTCAGATAAAAATTTTATATCACGCTGCTTGATATCGAGCTATCCGAGGTTGGTTATCAACTTGTAACTAGTTTTTTATATAGCCCACGTCCTTAACCATACACCACGACGGAATAAAATTTTCAATTTGTGTTTTGAAGAGCATATTTTAGATATAAATATTTTTATCATATTAATATTATCATCAAAACGTTTATGTTTATAAAATTTCAGTCGTGTCAGGAAATTATGGTTTTGATTTAATAACTGCTCTAGTGATAAATCTGCAAAATTAAATATTCAGCATATTTTGAAAATATTGATATTTAAAAGTTCATTTGCATTCTTTGCATAGTTATCATTGAAATTGATTGATAGACAATTAATTGGAGCACGTGAGAACATAAATAGTGAAAGATTTATATGAAATTTTTTGAATACTTTAGTCTAAGATATCAGAATGAGTGTGATTTTATATGAAACTGTATTCTGTGAACTATGGATATTAATTTTAGAAAATAAATGTATTTAACTGCGACAAATATAAATCATCTAATATCAAAATTATGATCTATTTGGACGAGTGCCCGTTAGGCCATGTGTCAACCAACATTAGATAGTTCTTTATTTTCTGTTCGATGTATATTTACTCATGAAGATTACATAATAGTTAAAAATAACTATAGAAATTGATCACTTATTAAAAATTTATGTTTACTGAATTTTCAATATTTACTCTATCAATTTATTATGCATAAAATCGTTTTTTTTAATAACCTGTCTGGAACATCATTTCGTCCTTTTTATAACTTAATATACGACGTTCTAAATATTTTTATTTAAATTTCATCATATTGATTTTTGCTAAACATACTTTTTATTTTCATATTCACAGAATAACCGTGGAGCTATTTTTACTTGATAATTTTTTTATTATCATTTTTTTTTTCAAGTAAAATTGATAATATTACATTGTCAATCACTGCTTAATTTTTAAAACAATTAATTAAAATTAATTTAAAAAGGATAAGATCTATGTGTTTTTTTATTTATTACTAAATATCAATGCGGTGCAAAAAATTTTTTCTGTACTCTTGTAACGTTGATTTATAAATTATAAAAAATAAGTTAAAATTTTTGATGATTTAAAATCTTCTAAAATTCATGCCTCTACACTAGAATATCTTCAAATTTACATAGATTTATTATATAATATAATAAATTTTCCAAAGTTATTGATATTTTCATTGGCACGAAATTCTACCAGTCTATTTTTAGAATATTATGATCATAAATTAAATTTGGCAAACTTATTGGTTTTATTGCAGGTGAAATATAAATTTCAAAATTTTGTTAAATATAACCTGAACGACTTAACAATAATTCTCATTTTCCAAAGTTCTGAAGTTTTTCATTAGTATTAAATCCAACCAGTCTAATTTTAGTATATCATGATCATAAATTAAATTTGGCACACTGATTAGTTTTTATCACAGGTAATATATATTTTTAGCAAAGTTTCAAAATTATTTTTGCAAACTATGTCTTAATATTTAGATCAATTCAATCGATTGATCGATAGATAAATAAGATCTGCCAATAATAACATAATGTGTTGGCATTACTTGTCATCAAAATTCGAATAATTTTAAATATTTAATAAGAAATTTTTAATCGAAGCAGATGGGTGCTATTTAATATAAACATAAAGATTATATAACAATCAAAATTAGTAATTTAGGATATTCTATCAAAAAATAGCTCTTATCCGGCATTGCTGCATAATAAACTCTATCACATAGAGATAATTTTACTGTTTGGGTTTCCATCTATAAAAAAAATTGTCAAGTCGTTTAAGAAGTCAGCACAACAAATAATAGGATTCTTTTAACTCTAATTGCTGGTAAAAATTGAAGAAAAAATTTATTAACTATATGGTCTCCTGTATACATTTGCTCCCCTGGTCTCCTGTATACATTTGCTCCACTTTCAAATGTCTATTTAATTGTAATCTATGCCAACAGAAAATCAGTTCATGCATACTTAGAATATTTTTTTCAAAATCTTGGCTCTTGGCCATTGGTGTGCATTTTGGGCCTATTTTTTTGTAAACTATTATATTTTTCCACTAGAAGAAGATATTCAAAATACGTTTGTTATTTTTTATAATAAATTAGAAGCAATTGGAGAAATCTTATATGGATGAGCAATTTTGAAAAGAAAAAATATGTTACCATTTAGGCAAATATGGATCCAAAAGTACTAATAGACTTTTCGAAAAATTTTGTGTAATTTATCAGATAGATAATGCGATTGTGATTTATTATAAAATTTTTGTAAAAACTGCAAAAAGAACTCTATCGCAAATTCCTGGATTTGTTTGGAGATCTTCTTGGAGAGCATTAAGCTTTTTCCTTTGTTTTTTTTTTAATACGGTTTACTGTTATCTTTAATAACAATGCTATTTTTCACTAATAAAATCTTTAGCCAAAATGCATGGAAAAAATTAAACTTGGATAAAAAAAATCATAAAACTTTAAATAATAATAAAATTCTCTATGGATACTTAAACTTCTTCTTATTGATATCGTAAGGGCCGAATTGTATGTATCCATCTTTACTTTTGCATTTGTTGTTTTAAAGTGAAATTTTTTAACGTATTTTAAAAATATGGTGCTAATATTAGTAAAAGATGCAAAGAAATTATATATTTTTTGAATTATATTGAAAAATAACTATATTGAAAATTTCATATCCGAAACTTGAGTTGGCGCCCCATGACCTGCCCTGATTATTACTTAATTTCAAATTTTAAGTGAATTAATTTGTCAAATCCTGTTCATATGTATATAATTTAATCTGCCATACATATACTGTATCTTATTTCATTTTAATTTCTGGCACATCTCAGCTGCTTTTCGGCAATAATAATATAGACATTTCACTTTTCTTATTCATAATAATGAATTTATTATACATATTCTAATATTGTCCAGGCTCATAAGTAAATTGAAGTTTTTGGCAGATGACAGTTTTCATTTGTTTTCAATGCCAAACAATGTCTCAAGTATTTTCAATGTCAAACAATGACATGTTATATTTAGCATTTTGTACTATTTATTTCTACAATATTACTATATTTTTATAATTACATACATCCTAATAAATTCCTTTAACAAACTTCAGAAAGATTTATCGAAATCCGAATAATCGTGTAAGAGGGGTATATTTACATAAGGCATTACAGAAGCATTTTATATATAAGATATATATATATATATATATATATATTATAAAAAATTGTTTAATTCATTTATCCATCGCCTCGTGCATAAATTATGATCTGGAAGTAAAGTGTGAATCATACGATATTAAATATAATAAATTCGTTAAATGTTTTGTTTGCATAAGAGTTTGCCAAAAAAATCGATTATTTATTCTGCCGGCAAACAATAAATTTAAAAAGGAAGGTTAAAAACCTATTTATCGTTGCCAACAAAATCCAGACGTAATGCGATACTGCTTAAATTGAACGGAACGTGTTCGAGAGATTGTTTCTTTTAAGTAAAAGTAAACTTTTAGGCCTATTCTTGGTTAACATAACTATTTTTTTTCATTAGTCTTCTATGGTAATATAATATGCCACAAATAGGAGTACGTGAAAGCATTTGTTTTCTACGTGGATGTGTGTGTGTGTGGATATAATTTTTGGACGACGTTTTTGGGAGTACAGTCCAACCGATTTGAATTATTCTAAAAGTATTCAGTCCTTACATATGGTGTTCCAATTTCCAACTATATAGATGTTATTTACAAAAGCAAATTCAATGGTTAAATTCTGTTACAGAGATATCACAAATAAACTATTATATATTATTAGCCCGAAATGACCTTAGAACATCTGCGTATGATGTATACATCCATTATTATTTGCATATATCAATTTTCATATGCATATTACTAACAATGACTTCTTGAATTGGCAAAGTCAGTGTCAGGGACATTTTGAAGTTGGAATTGTGTCATAGGAATGCACTTTTTGAATCATTTTGTCAATTTAGTTGCTGAACTGTATCAATGGAGTATTTATGTTAAATTTGTCCCAACAAATTGCATAAAATTTTAAAGGAATTTGCTACCAATAAATGGACGTTATTAACTTCCCGAAGGAGAAGTTTGTTTTCATCAAAATATCCGATTCGCTAATTTTATGTTTTGTCGACGTTTCAAGCCATTCTGAATCGACTGAGACCAGCTTTGGAAAAAGTATGTGTGTGTGTATGTGAATAGATTGTTTGTCGTAAATCGACGCTTTCTCAAAAACGGCTGGACTGATTGCATAAATTTAAAAGCCATACGATGTATCTCGATGAGGACTATCATTTGTCAGTTTTGTGTGATGATCTGCCAAGCCGTTTCTTTGTAAATCACAGAAAAGTGAAAAATTTTCGTCCATATTTTAGGCCGCAATTCTGAATCGTTTTTGAAAATTCAAAAAGTGTTCGAAAGATATTGGTTGGGAATCGTGCTGATTAGTTTTTGGTAAAGATCGGCCAGGCCGTTTTCTTGTAATAAAATGTTAAAAAAAAAATTCGACGATGTTTATTATTATTTTTTTGACGGTAGATACCATAGTCTTATAGATCATACTAAAAAATTATTTCTTTTGGCGATAAACATCATGGTCTCATAGAACTTACTGAAATATTACGGCCTGAGGACAAGTAGTTTAATTTTAAAAATTCATCAAAGTTTGAGAAAATGAGTAGTTTTTTGGACGTTTGTTAAAATTAAAATTAGACGATTTACTTGGTATAACGATAGAGTACTTGGTCTTAATAAACATGCTAAACCATTAATGTCCTATAAAAACTGGTTCAATTATAAAAATTATTGATTTTTGAAAATTTGCTTTTAGAAAATACTCTGAGTTAACGTGTTTGTTCGTTTTCAATTATGTGTAATAAATCCACTCATAATACTTTTAATCACTCATAAATTAATTTATTTTTTATTGATCAAGTCGATTATTTACACACGTCGGGAAGTTCATGTAACTTGCCTCAAGGCAAAATACCAATTCCAACTAGTTAGTTATTATTTTATTAATAATACATTGGCATTTTCGTCGACTCTATAACTTCACCTATATATAATTAACGTAAATTTCTCTGACCTTCCTATCTTTTAATAAATTTTATTTCTTCTTGTAAAACAATCTATTTGTATCACAAACACATTATGTGTATTTAACGTCGATCGCACTTTTGAAGTTTATAATACAACTTTTATCGATATATTTATTGCCTATAAAATTTGAAAAAAAAAAATAAGGATCGTAAAGTGGAAAATTTAACCTTGATTGTGAGAAAGCTTGATCAAGTGCAGAGCAGGTTAAAAAATAACTAATGGTCTTCATGTTATTTATTTTTTTCTTAAAGATATAAATATTATTATTATGTAATATGTATTTTAAAATGAAGGTGACTAGTCTCACAAATGATGAAACTAGTCCTGGGTTTTTCCAACTCCGCCAGCTTGATATCAAGCAGTATGATATCCAATTACGACTTGAGGGTATATATCTTAAATATACTCTTCATTCAAGATTTTGGGACGAAAACAATGTCAGAAATTATAAAGTATAATAAAATCTAAAATCACGATCTTGATTGACTTTGAGCTTCTTAAAGAAAACTTTCTAAAATATTGCATATAGGGCAGACATAGTAATTATTATAAATAATTAAGTAGTTTTAATTAAAACTCAATACTATGTAATTCTACGATGATTTTATTAGACATCGACATATTATTAGAGATATTTTTTAAACACCTTTTTTGTTTCTGTATAAAATATCATGGCATACTTAATTTAACTTGGAGCTAATTTGCTCCAATCATCTTTTTTAAAAATTTCTTTTTTAATATTGGTTCAAAAGTAAATATTTTAGTGGAAAATATTTATCAATACAGTGTTAAGAAAATGATACATTGATTTTGTTCCTAATAACAATATAGTCATATCTTTCAATGGAATTCTACTCGAAACCTATGTACTATTTTATCTAAAATCATTGTGATTTGAAGTACCTGTCATCATTAATAGAGCAGTGATTTTTGTGATAAACTTTTGTACATTGTAATAGTATATTTGTACATAGATTTCTATCAATTAATACATTTATAGTTCTCGAAAAAAGTGGTAAAAGTGGTAAAAGTCTGGTCCTTGATACAAGTAGTCTGCAAATTCAATTTTGCGTTTTGAACCGCCTGATATCAAGCAGTAGTAATGACAACTTACACTTGATCATTAGATGGAGAAATACTAACATCATAAATTATATGAAGGCCATGTTACTTTCCAACTTCTGTCAAAATATCATATATTTGCTGTGCATTCAGTGACTGCAACGTCACTCGCATGTTATGAAGCTGGGTCAGAAAGACCTTGTTATCTAAGATCGTTTTTTGACATTTGTGTGGTTTCTAGGTTAGGTTTTCTATCTGACAACCTGAGAAAAACGCCTGATTGCACAGCAAAAACATGGCTTTAGGTAATATTTAGTATGTAAAGTTTTTCATGACATAGCCTTGCCATAACATTGGTCTGTTATGCAGCAGAATTGGTCTATCATATAATACTTTAAATTTTATTACTATAATCTACTTGACAACAGTCAAGTAGATGACTTAGATTCAAATTTTGCTGTTTTTTTTTTTAGATTTTTGCAGAAATAAATTGGAGTAATTTTATTAATACCAGTTTATTGGAAATTTTATCTAGATTATTTGTTTTTTGTATCTCATTTCAGTAAATAAGTTGTATTAGTAAACTTAAAGAATGCATAACTCATTACTTTGGCATTAGGATTGCTTTTTGAAACCATTTTTAATTCAGCTTATGAAAATTATATATATTTTTTAAATAATTTTTTATACCTAGCCTTCTTTATAGTTACTATAGTCTCTATAGAGAAATAAAATTTTCTTTGAAAATTATATATTTTTTAAAATGATTTTTTTATATCTAACTTTCTCTATATATAGTGACTAATAGTCCCTACACAGAAATAAAATTTTCTTTGAATATTATATATTTTTTTAAATAATTTTTAATACCTAGCTTTCACTATAGGGAAATAAAATTATCCTTGAAAATTTTCTACAGTAGCTTTTTCTACAGAGACTATAGTCTCTTTTCTTCGAACAAAATAAGATTAGAATAGTATTTATACTCAAGCATCGAGAATATAATTTAATAGAGAAATAAAATTTTCTTTGAAAATTATATAATATATTTTTAAAGTAATTTTTTATATCTAGCTTTCTCTATAGTGACTATAATCTCTATAGAGAAATGAAATTTTCTTTGAAAATTATATATTTTTTTAAATAGTTTTTCATACATAGCTTTTTCTATAGTGACTATATAGTCTTTTTTCTTTGAATAAAATAACATTAGAATAGTATTCATACTCAAGCATCGAGATCCAGAAATTTTGAAGAAATGAAAAAATTTTGGTTCTCCAAATTACATCACAAATAGATTCCAGCTAACGATTTAAATTTTAATAGGCCGGATTTAATTACTGCTATCAAAATATGTGATCATATGACGAATTCAAAGAGACCTAGTGTTCATATTCAAAACAATAATATTATTGTTTAATTTTGTTCGCAAAATTAAAAACAAACATTTAATCGTTGCAGAGAAATTTTAATAACATAAATTAGTTCATTCATTTTTGTTATTGTTTATAATTTTGATTAATGGTATTTCCTAAAACATGGTCTAAAAAACAAATATTGCATGGAAAAATAATAAATATATTGTATAATAAATTTATTGCAAAATTATTCCAGTGCAATATTTGTTATTTGTTTAAGGAGAAGTTTGTGTTTTTAGCTTAAACTTTGATTTTTTAGACGTTACAAGTAATTCTGAACCATTTGGTACCCAAATCAGAAACGTATGTGTTTGTTTGTAGAATTCTAGAAAAAAGTGAGGAATTTGTTTATATAAATGCAATAAATAAAAACTGATAAGTCAATCAATAAATATAAATATCAACAATAAATAAAAAATAGAGCATTGTGACTAAGCAATAACAAATTTATCGAAATATAACAAAATTCAAAACAGAAGTATAAAAATGTTTGGAATTTTTGCACATTCTTATTTTGATTTGTTTGTTATTTATAATATTGGAAATAAACAATATATTTTTTTCTCCAAGGAGTAAAATCCATAATTTAGTCTATTCTAACTTAATTTTTTTTTTCTCGTTATAATAATATATGACATATTGTATCTTGATCACTATTAAGGTAAAGAAATGATATTGTTTTTTAAAGTGAAACTTTTTTAGGCTTGACTAGGGTGTAAATTTGTGCCAATGATTTGTCATTCACTCTCGATGATATCATTTCCATATGGGTCGATTGTGATAGATCGTCGTGTCGCGTGAGTATGATTGCTTTGATTGTATAGTGAAAATAATAAAACAAATAAAAAATCTGTGCCGTGTAATAAACGTAAGTTTATTGAAATGAGAGCTATATTTACAAGTGATAGCCGATGTCATTACTGCTTGACATCAGGCTGTCGGTGGCGGGAGTTGCACATTGATCCACTTGGCTAAAGGAAAGCATATTAAAAAAGGAATTGATAATAATTTTTAGAGTTTTACCTTCAAAAATAATATTGAGTCTTTAATATTATCTATATATTGGGGTTTCCAGTGGATTAGTGGTTGGAGCTATGGGATTTCAATCAGGGCAATCCAAACGGTTGTCCCATTCCTAAATGGTGAATTTTGTTATTACATCTTTTTCATTGATGCAACAATTTTGGACAAGGGCTATTTTCTGTTGGCAAACACATTGCTATATATATTTCCAAGTGGTCAATACTGCTTCACATCAGGCTGTCCGATGTGGAAATCGCACACACAACCATTGGACCAAAGGGAAGCTTGGAGCATAAAAAAATAAATTGATAATAATTCTTGGAGATTTTATGGTGATCTATTTTTATGAACACAAAATAAATATGGTTGTTCAATAATAGAATGGTTCTCAGAATTTTCATTGAAAATCTTCTTCCTCTGATGTTAAATCCAGATTTCTGAACCGTTTTGTTTAATTCAAAATATGCGTCATTCGTATTGATTCAGCATCGAAATTAGGATTTACTTACATCGTTTACTTTTAGTGTTATTGTTGGTTTATTGTAAGGAAATACTGTGTTTGTATTTGACCGCGAAATAAACGTCCGATGGCCAATAGGTAAATTTGAAAGGATAAACAAATTCGAATTTGCACACTAACAGTATCAAATTTGCGTAAATTGTAGACGGAGAGCTGGCGAAATAGTGAAATGAAATATTTTATTTATTAACTTAATTGATTCTATTGGCTGATTTGATTTATCTTGAAAAAATAAACATTGTTAGGTTCAGTTTTGTATTTTTCAAAAATAGTTTTAATTTTTTCTATACCTCATCAAAAGATTTTTCCTCTGTCATTAATTGTCATAAAATTCCAAAGGACGTAATATCTTGTCAAATCAAGTAAGCTACTAATGGACCAAGTATAGAGCCTTGCGGAACACCACCCTTCATATTTAATTTACTTGATTATACTATTCGGTCTTGATTATCAATACATATTTTCATTGGCTTGATGTCTGATAATTAATACACTCGCACATTTTTTAGATTACTAATTTGCTGACTTATTTTATTCTTTTTCCTAGATTTTTCTGCATGGATTTTATTTTATTTTTTCAAAATCAATTTTCGATCTACTATTTCTTGCTTTAAGACTTAAGAAAACTTAACACGCAAAAATTAAATCCAAACATTTCAGTTCAAAAATATATTCATAACAAAGTTTAAGTTAAACTTAAACAACGATCTCCCAAATAAAGACGTTAGTCAGATAATTAAATTTAAGTGAAAATGTACTGAAATAAACTTCAATGTTTTTCTCAATGGAAGATATATGATGCATTTTATAAGAAACACTTGGGGAATAAATTAGATGAAGAATATATAGGACTGAAATAATAATTTGCACAAAATTGATAATCGTAAAAAAATTTACTGTATTTTATTTACACATTTTGGGAGTTTCATGCAACTTGCCTTAAGGTAAAATTACACTTACAACCACTTATTTTATACTTCTGTAGCCTCAAAATATTCTAAACAACTTTACATTTTCCAATATATTTTCTCCCCAAAATTGCAATTTAAAAAGCCATCAGTGACTGTTTTAAACGTATGACGTGTATACTTGTTAATACACAAAATTCTGCTACTTCTCCATGACGTGCATATTCGTCAATCACAGTCAACTCTTTAATTATAAAGTTTAACAAATTTTTGTTAAGTATCACATCTTTGACTTCAAGACTTACATCGAATCGAGGATTTTCATAAGTGGAAAATGCTTTTCAGTTTTATCTAAATAACGTGTATACTCGTTAATACACAAAATTCTGCTAGTTCTCCATGACGAGTAGATTCGTCAATCACAGTGAACTGGTAAATTACAAAGTTTAACAAATTTTTGTTAAGTATCATATATTTATCTTCAAGGTTTACATTAAATCAAGGATTTTCATTAAGGAAAAAATAGCTTTTAAGTTTTATCTAAATAACGTGTGTACTCGTCAATACATAAAATTTTGCTACTTTCCCATGACGACGATACTCGTCGATCACAGTCTACTTGTTAATTACAAAGTTTAACAAATTTTTGTTAAGTATCATATCTTTAACTTCAAGGTTTACATTAAATCAAGGATTTTCATGAAAGAAAAAATGGCTTTTCAACTTCATCTATATATTATTGATTTTATTTGTCTGATTGATGATCAATATATTATTTTACCTGTTAGTTCACGATGATGACTTGACTGAAAAAATTTAGATACTTTTTCATGTTGACCATTATTATCACACAATGACTTCATATGAGTTTATTTATTCTTTCTAGAGCTAGAGTATACAAATGCACGCCAACATATAATTAATGATTAGAATAATCGATATATGACCGATATATTACTGTTCATATATGCTTATAGCAGAAAATCTGATCAGGTTTTTATATTTTTAATAAATAATTTAATTATAATAATTTCTATATTTTTCTGAAGAGAAACACAGCATTTTTCAAAGTTTATTAATATATTATATGTTGAGGTGCAATGCTCTATTCTAAACAAACTATTCCATATTCTATATTTTGATTTATATTACTCTACTATTTTCTGTGTTTTGTATTCTTTATTACATTTAATGCAAAAATTTCACACAGATTTTTTTTGTTTATATTAAATTGCGTATTATTATTATTGTTATTATTATTATTATTATTATTATTATTTAATAAGATATCATTATCATAATCTTTTTAAAAGCTCTTCCAGAAAACTTGATAAGAAAAGACAATAAATTACTTTGGATTATAACATTTACTCACATGAGTAATTAATTTATCATTCAAGACGATGAGTTTGGCATTTTCTGTTTTGAAAATGCGCAAAATAAGTAATATCTCGTTTATGCAATTCATTTTAGGTTTTTATGTTTATGATTAAATGTTTAAATTTTTGAAGGAACTTGTTAAGACCCTTTAGTGCATTTTCTTTAAAGTAAGGTCTCTTAAGGGCCTTCAGAGGTTCTCAAATCTTGATTTTGAAAATTTTAAATGCGTTTTTCAACAAAAAGCCTTAATTCGTGAAAAATTGGGGCAATTGTGTCATTATTTTTGACTGTGGTCCTAGAAATGTTATTTACGATTACGGATCCATAATCTAGATAAACAAAATGAATAAAAATTGTCTACAATAACCAAAGAATAGTTATTTTTTTACCAAAGCTCCAGGTTGCTTTAAAGCTTGACATAAAGTTAAATTCAACAGTTGTTTTTTACATAACCTCTATAAAAGCTTCCAACTGAATCTTTAATTCGGAAAAGGTGTAGACAATAGAAATACTGAATTAATTTAAAAAAGCAATTTTACAAGAGATAAATTATATAAACAGTTATTCTAACTCTGCTGTTGAATATTTCTGACGAAATACTAGATCAAGGTTATATGCAGTGTTACCTCTGTACAAAATGTACCTATGAAATTTATATTTTGCATTGTTTGAATAATGTATCTATTATCTCGTGAAACTGTTTTAAAATTAAAATAAGACATTGGGCTTGTTTGCCCCATTTCACCCATGAGGTAAAATGACTAGATAACACAGTAAAAAACACATTTCTACAATGACGAATAAGCTGGAGGTTTTACTGAATATAGTCAGATAGTTGTTTGTTTGATATGTGTTATTTGTTGTGATATAATTGGTTTGGTCATCACAATATATTTGCTCAAAGTCAAATTGCATCTTTGTACCCTATCTAAATATGATCGCAAGTGAAAATAATCTTATGGGCCATTGGTGCAATGTACAAAGGAAAAAGTACATTACAAAGATACAGACAACCATTGGGTTTCCTTCTAATATAGTTGAAATTTAAGGAATGATATCTCAATAGATGGTATCTCAAACAATACATAATTTGTAGTTCTTGATTGCTTGATTCAGAAAAAGAGAGGAGTCGGCTCAGATAATACTATCATAGCATAAGTTTTTTGGCTGTCCTTTTGGAGATACAAAATTATAGAGTGAATCAAGTAAATTATTATATATCTGTATGTGTGTATATATACGAGTATATATAAATATATATATATATATATATATATATATATATTTCCATTTTTTATGCTTCCCAAGGTCAGCAATTGTCCGCAAAGCCAACAATTACGATATAGCAAATCATAATGTATTTTTTCTATGTTAATTCCAGACGAAGCTTGACTAATAACACATTACATAAAAAGACCAAATCATAAATCTAATTCAATTGAAGTCTGATTGATGATAATGACATACAAAAAAAAAAAAAACAGCAATCATACCGAGTATATTACATAATAGATTTTGAAGTTTAGAATATATATATTATATACAAGATTTTATACTTTACCTTTTGATATGCTCTGCAATTTAAAGAATTTATTAATGGAGTATTCTATATACTGCTTTTTTGTAATCTACATTTATTATAACGGCTTGATATCAGGTTGTCCGAGGATTGAATCGAACCTGAAACCTTGTGCTTCTAAGATCATGGAATTCTGACTTTTATCTTTTATCATTTTATCTTATCAAGCATTAGCACCTTTTTGTGAATTACAACTCTCAGAAAATTGCAAAGTAAATAAATAAATGATTAATAATTATTTCAAGGTCTGATCTTTAAGATTTTCTGAACGGAACGAATCGGAATAATACTGGTTTACAAAGTGTTTGCTAATAGATTTTTATCTCCTTATATGGAAAATAATTTGTTCCATTATTTATTTAAGGTTTAGGTATGATTTGTTAATTAAGAAAGTCTTCTGGAAGTTCTAATACGAAACTTTATGCGAAAATAATATTTTTGGAGAGACGCAGAAAAGACACTGTTATGCAAAATTAATTAGCTTTTCGAGTTTCATTTTGAATTTTTGCAATCGGCGCAGTCGTTTTTGAATAAGTGTGCAATTATATAGATTATCATAATATTATACGTAATATTTTTTCTTATTATAGATAACAATATACCATAATAAATTACATATGATAAATAAAACATGAATGCATTTGCTGACTAATAGATAATATTTTTTTTTATCTTTGACGCTTGTTGTTGATTGTTGTCTTCGGTAATGTCCTTTTAATTAATTTCATTTATTTATCGCTACAGATAATATTTATTTGTTTTGAACAACTCGTATGTGATTTGCAAGTTTTAGAAATTTTGTTAAAATTATATTCAATTTTAAATGATATTTGAAATAAGATCTCTATTATCTCAATCAGTTCCTGTGTTTCAAAGGCACAGCATTATAAAGGCGTGTTGACCCGGGCGCCGAAATGTACCCGGGTCAAGGGTAACGAAGTAAAATGAATTGTTTCAAATGAATTAAATTTAATAAATTTGTATTGATAATTCATTAATTATTATTTTAGTGAAATTAACACTTTATTTTCGATATAAAATAAAATTTCATCTAAATAGCTAAGCCTCCTAAGTTGATTATTTACACGTGTCTGGAAGGTCATGCAACTTGCCTTAAGGCAAAATGACAATTACTCCTAGTTATATTTTTGCTCCAGCCATTTTATGCAAAGACTTTGATTTTAATTACATTTTCATACCTTTACATAATAAAATAATTAACTTGTAATTAGTATATCTTTGTGTCATTTCCACGTTTCGATAATTACCCTAGAGAATAAATAATTATTTCATTGTATAAATTAAATTTCCGCATGTATATAATTGTTCTTGTATCAACTTATTTGCATTAGATACACTACATTAAAATTTCAGTTGTACGTGTTGTTTTGTATATTTATTTTCACCTTCAAACAGATTTCATTGTAGTTAATGATATTTTCGTGGAATTATTATCATTGCGATTTACAAGTATGAACATTATATATGGATGAAATAATAAACTGCGTTTTATCAGAATAACTTGTCTGCGATTTCTTCACGTTGTCAACAATTTGTCTGCGGGCAGGAAAATCTTACTTACAAAAAAAAAAATTACAGCTCTGTTTGTTTATTATAAATTATTAAGCAAGATTGTTGGTGTTATCGAATCCAGGTGTAGATTTTATGCAATGAAGCTAGTTATAAAATTGAATTATTGTAGATTTTTGTGTTTCTTTTGATTTTCTTGGGTTCATTTTGGTTTTATTTATTTAATTTTTACATAGTCCATAAAGTAGCTTCAGAATAAGTCATCCTGGTTATTCAAGTTCTTTCCACACAATATTTATAAGAAAATAAAACACATATTTATAATTCCAACAACTCTATATAATTTAAAACTATGTTCTGTGGACACATTTCTTCCCTTAAGTGCAATTTTAATACTAGTCCGACCAATCTTTATGAAGCAGAACCTCACAAGATTTGGAAATTATATTTTTTCACTCTATCAGGATAAATCAAAGTTCTTTTACTTCCCCATAACTTTTGTAAAGATGATATGTTTTTTTAATTCCAATTCTTCAAATTGGAGCACAGTAAAAAATTCACAGGTCAGGCCCCTTTTTCCTCTCCATTTGCTGCACTAATTTCATTAAGCGTAGATAGAATAGTGCACATATGAACAGGATTTGACCAATTCATTCACTTCAAATATGAGCTTAAGTAATAATGTATATCTAATTATTATTGAGAAAAATGTAATTTAGATATTGTTATTACTGAAAACAATTAATATATAGTACAAGATTATAAAAATTATTATTATTAATTGAAGCAATTATTTTGAGTGAAAAAATCCAAGGTTATATTTTATATTCTACCAGGGTAAGTTATTTTACTTCTTCAGAGCTCTCTAAACATAATAAATCTTTATAAGGCTGATGTGTTTCCTTAATTCCTGATTTCCTGCAACCTGGTTTGTCTACTTTAAAATGCTAGCATAGGAATTTAAATTTTATTATTTAAAGGTTGGATTTGTTTCATATATTATGCTTAAATATATGCGCTAAAAAATTAGGTTAATAAATTAGAAAACTTAATCGAGTATATTTTACATATATTTATGCGTGTAGATAATAATTTCAATTAACATAAATTTACATTTGCAAATTTTTAATAGATGTAAGTAATGTTAAAATAATGCAAATTTTATTGAACCGTCTACATCAAATCTTACATAAAAGCTTTTTGAAATGATATATGATACTGATGGGTATAGATCATAGGTTTCCAAACTTGTTTGTGACGTGGACCCATAAGGCTTAGATATCAATTTTTTTAAAATAAATATTTATTTGTACTAACGTATAGTATTAAGCAGTTAAAGTAAAGATTCAAATACAAGTTTAGACATTAATTAATCGACTTCAAAATAATAATTAGAAATAGATATTAACAAGGTGTGTTGTGAATTACTATCGTGGTTGTCTAAAATTCCTTTTTGCTGATATGGACCCCTTGAAAGTTGTTATGGACCTCTGAGGGTCCATATGAACTTAACACTTTGGGAATCACAGATAATATAGAGTATATACATATACATAATGTATATGTATTTACATTTGTAATCTATGTAAATTTAAATCATTAACAATTTGGTATCCAGTGGCGGATCCAGCTTCGGCGTCAGGGGGGGGTCATAATTGAAAAGTTTTTATAGTCCTCAATGAGTATGTAACAAATATATATATATATATATATATATAAGATAGAGCGGGGCTTAAAGATTTGCGGGTAAAAAGATCCACCACCGATATCTCAAAAACAAGTAAAGTTAAGGATTTCTTAACAACAATATTTGAAAGTAGAGGAAAAAATGTACAACTAGCCATCACCCTGATTCTTACGACGTTAAAAAAAGCATTTTTACAAAAGATAAATTGAATAAATCTTTGTTTCAACTTTGCTGGTGACTATTTTGGACAAAATATCAAATCAAGAGACAAAATATTGGACAAAATATCAAATACAGAGTTATCTCTGTAAAAATGTATCTATAAAATTCATATTTTTCATTGGTTGAGTAATGTAGCTATTATTTCGTTAAATCCCTTTAAAATTAAAAATAGTGAATTGGATTGTTTGTCCTCTCGCCGTCCGATTTTACCACGCCTTTGGAGTAAAAAAAGACCAAGTGATAAATTTTTTAAAAATAGCAAAAAACACATTTTTACAGTGATGAATTAACTGGAGGTTGTACTAAAACATAGTCAGATGGTTTTTTGTTTAATGTGTCTTATTGGTTGTTATGTTTTTCGTTTAGTTTTCACAATATAATTGCTCAAATTTACTTAGCCTTACCTTATGTATGTGTATTTTTTAAAAAATAATCTGCGTCTTTGACGTGAGTCAAAATTCGACCTTACCTCGATGTTTTCTCGCCTAAACCGATGTTAAAATTTAAAAACTATAAAATGAAACTGGATAAGCGCTTGCGTTGATTAGTTTTTTGAGACAATTGGTCGATCCGTTTCTTTACTATTGGCAGAAAAGTGCAAAAATTATCGTCCATGTTTTTGTCAAAAATTCTTAACCGTTTTTTATTCGATTGATATCATTTGGAAATAAATAGTTTCTGTCGAAGATCGGTCAAGTCGTTTCTTTTTCATAATAGATTGTCACATTTTTTGGCGATTTAAGTGAAACTTTGCATGGCGATAGATTTTCTACTCTAAATGAACGTACTAAACTATAATAAGGCCTGCGACAAGTGGTTTTGGTTTTTAAAAAATTTACCGTGTGTATGTATTCGGCTTCGTATTTCGTATGTGTTCGTTTTCCGTAGGATTTTAATGGTTTAGTATGTTCATTAAGACCAAGTACTCTATCGATAAACCAAGTAAATTGTCTACTTTTAATTTTAACAAACGTCAAAAAAACTACTCATTTTCTCAAACTTTGATGAATTTTCAAAATTAAACTACTTGTCGTAAGGCCGTAATATTTCAATAAGTTGTATAAGATCATGATATATATCATCAAAAAAAGTTTCATAAAAATCGGCTCAAATATTTTTTTCAACGACGAAATACAAGCAAACGGCTCGGTAGATTTTAACCTAAAACTAATCAGTTTCATTCTCAACTAATATCTTTCGAACAGTTTTTGATTTTTTAAAATCGAATCGGTAGTTTGTGCTTAAATGTGGACGAAATGTTTAAATCTTTTTTCCAAATTTAAAAGAAACGGCTCGGCCGATTGTCGCACAAAACTGACAAGCGTTAGTCCTCATTTAGACACATCAAATGGTTTTTAAATTTCTGAAATCGGTCCAGACGTTTTTGAGCAATCGCCGATGAAAAGTCTAATTTTGACAAATGCCAAAAAAACGAAACTAATTTTTGCAAACTTTGACGAATTTTCAAAGCTAAACGAGTTGTCGTGTGGCCGTATTTGTATGATCTAGAAGACTATGGTATCTACCGTCAAAAAATTTTTTCAACAAGAAAACGGCCAGGCCGATCTCTACCAACAACTCATCAGTACGATTCCCAATCAATATCTTTCGAACGGTTTTTGAATTTTCAAAATCGATTCAGAACTGCGGGCTAAAACGTGGACAAAATTTTTTTCACTTTTCTGCTATTTACAAAGAAACGACTTGGCTGGTCGTCGCGCAAAATTGATAAACCCTAGTCCTCATCGCGATACATCGAATGGCTTCTAAATTTTTGAAATCGGCCCAGCCGTTTTTGAGAAAACGCCGATTTTCAGCAAAAAATCTGTTCACACACATACACACACACACACACATACTTTTTCCAAATTTGGTCTCATTCGATTCAGAATGGCTTGAAACGTCGAGAAAACATAAAATTAGCGAATCGGATTTTTTGATGAAAACATAAACTTCTCCTTCGGGAAGTTAAAAGTAACTACTATATTTGAAAAAAAAAAATTGCAATAGTTTTCCACTTCGAAATGGTTTACAGCGATTAGGTATACTTCTCTAAATCAGTCATTATTAACTTTCCGTAGGGTAGTTATAGTAATGGGCCGAAAATCTAAAATGATTTTTTTTGCATTTCTCGACGTTTTGATGGTTTCTGAACACTTTGGCAAACCTCAGAAAAAATTGATGTGTGTGTGTGTTTTGTATGTCCGCAATTTTTCGTCCACATTTTCGGGCGCACGGATCAACCGATTTGAATGGTTCAAAAAACATTCGATTCTTATTGATAGGGAGATGTGCTGATTAGTTTTTCGCAAAGACAGGTCCAGCAGTTACGGAGATGCGGAGTAAAGAGTGCAGGAAATACAAATCGAGTTTTTGAGAGAACGGAGTATCTGATTTGAATGATCTAAAAAACATTGAGTTTGTAATGATTGTGAGATGAGGTGATTAGTTTTTGGCAAAAGCAGGTCCAGCAATTTCGAATATACTGAGCTAGATGTGCAAAAAATGGCAGTTTTTGAGAGAACTGAGCGGCCGATATGAATGATTCAAAGAACTTTCTGCTTGTTTTGACAAAATAATTGCTTTTGAAAAAAAATTGGCTTAATTTTTTTTTTCTAAACTTTTTTTTGTATATGGAAAATAATTCAGATTTTGATATTGATTCTGACTAAAGTTTAAACTTATATACTTCAAATAAATAGTTTTAACTTTGCAATTCAGTTTAAATAATTCTTATAAATATCAGACATTGTTACAATATTTATAATAATCTATTTGAAAACATTTAATATTTCTCGAACATTTCGTTAAGGTACGGGAAGTTCCAGCAATTTGCCTTAAGTCGTCTATTTACAGATGTTAGGATTTCTGAAAGTTCATGCATAAGGACCACTCACAATTAGTTTAATTTTTTGATTTTTGAATGAAATTTTGTTCCTGAACTGTAATAAAACATACGAGTATATTCGCAATACGGTTAGAAAATCCTTAAATTTTAGGGTTTTTGACTCCGTCATTCGTCTACAATCAGTTAAATATTCAAGTTATAAAATGTGTTTGGTAACAAAATACATAAATAAAATCATTATGAAGTAATTTTGTTGTTGAATTAGTGTTTTATCTAAGTCCTAAAACAGGCTCAGGGGGGGGTCATGACCCCCGTGACCCCCCCCTGGATCCGCCACTGTTGGTATCTATAGTATATATATACCATAAAAAATTGTTAATGATTTAAATTTACATAGATTTCGAATGTATACATATATATACTATGTATAATATGTATATTACTAGTACACAAAAATGTTTTACCTATGCATATAAGCTTCTTAAGAAAACTGAACGATGAGTGTAGATAAAAATATTGTGACGATTTGGAGGGTTGAAGTCCCCTTCTTGGGGTATGCAATGGCTGCCAAATATTATATTCTAGCCTTGCAACCCCATTACGAAGGGTTACCTCAACACTCCAATCGCCCTCTAAAGTACCTGTAATTACCTGTGGGGGTTAGTAGCTACTATACGAATGAAACCAAGATTACTTTTATAACTAACTCTATTTAAATAATTAATAATTCATTGCGTATGTATTTGTGGAACTTGACTGTACTTGCATACAGTCAATGTTCCCTAACTAATGTTTCTTATTCTTATATCTTATGCTTATACGAATATATGAGTATATGGGGGAGAGAATAGCTACCGCTTATAATTTACATAATCTGACCTTTTAGCTGGACCTGTCTTGTTGCACAACACACACAGAACTAACACTAACGTATCCCAAGGCGTTCGCCTATGGGATACGTCTTAGATGGCTCTAACTTCTTAATTGCCAGGATCTCCGGAGCGTCTCTCTGATGGACCCCAAGAACCAATAGATAGTTAGGGGTAGTGGTAGGGATGGTGTACCCTGGGGTTGACGACTATCAGGCGACAATAATTATCAATACGACGATAATTATGATTATCGTCACAATATTTAATCCCATAACTCTCTGCATTCGATTTAGAATATTCAAAAACTTTTTGATTCAGCGATATAAATTCTGTTTTTGGATGCATAATTATATAATGATTCGTTACATTTTTAAATGGATGATCAGAAAAAAATTGGTATGAGAATTGATATTGTCACTGAAAATACTGGACCACTCTCTTATACTGGTGGATAGGTAAACTGGTAGACAGGTGGAGAGGTAGACAGATGGTCATATAGACAGGAAGACTGGAAAACAAGAAAACTGGTAGACTAGATGTAACAAAAATGCATTTTGGTTCAAGTTTTCGTTTGTATGATCAATATGAAAAAAAATGTATGTGGTAGTGCGAAGCCAAAAACAAAAAAAATAAAAAATAGTATTGCATGGCAATATAAATTTTTAAAAGGCCAGAAAAAATACTTTTGAAAATATTCATAAAAATTGAATTTAGAAAAAAATGTTTTTTTTTTAAATACTGATATTTTTTGCAAGATACAAACTAAAATTCTTTAATTTTTTTTTGTAAATTTTGAAATTTCAGGAAAGTTTCTGATAGCCATTTATATCGGTTAATTCAAATTACAAAATATTTGATTTTTGGACATTTTTTTGAACTTTTTCTGGATCTCCAAAACCACTGGGCTTGCCTCTGCAAAAACTGAATCAATGAAATTACGTCAATGCAAGTAGAACGTTCTTTGAATTATTTAAATCAGATACTCTGTTCTCTCAAAAACTTTATTTAAACTCCACTCGATTTTTTGCAATCTTTGCTCCGTATCTTTGAAACGGCTGGACCTGCCTTTGCCAAAAACTAATCAGCACGTCTTGCTTATCAAAAGGAATGGAATGCTTTTTTTATCATTCAAATCGGTTGCTTGCGAAAACGTCTACGAAAAATTGTATCCATACATACATACATACTACATACACCGCCCATACATACACATACATCAATTTTTTCTAAGGTATGTCAAAATGTTCAGAAACCTTTAAAACGTAAATTTTCATTTTCGATTTTTCTGCGATTAATGTAATTTACCATTCGAATTACCAATTGTGCTAGATTCAGTTTTTTTTTAAATAAAAACCAGAAATTTAATGTTGCTGCTTGAAAAATGCCAAATATAGTCATTGAAGAATATGGACAAAAATACAAAATAAAATTATTGAGTGCCACGAAATTTTTTTTAACAAAAATCCGCAATTACTTAGCTGCCAGCCTAAATTATACTATCCCTTCTACTGTCCATATGAGATAATACTTTGCGCCTTCACAATTCGGTTTAGCTCGTAATATATTACCATTACCTCCGAAGTGCATTTTTCAAAAATAAAAGAGTGCGCGTAAGGTTCACACGTGATTGAAGTAAAACTTATTTGCTACTGTACAAGATGGCATTTAAGTAAAATTAAATACATCTTATAACAATTTTGAATAATGTTTATTAGTAATACTTGCGATGCACACATTTATTAGTGTCAACCATTATACACATTTATATAATGATAAATTATAAATTATATATTTATAATAGCATTAAAAATATGTATAATATTTAAAAACAATAATGCAATTAAAGTCATACTTCAAATATGACATGATCGGTTTGTCAATGTAATTAGCATTTAGAAATGAACCTTCATTAGAGAAATGAAGTAATTGCTGATTAATAAATTCTATAATATTCGTTCACACAGTGGATTATGTTAAACAACGCCTAAACAAATATTGTTTTCGCAACTTCACTCATCATGTAGTTGTGTTTAAAGAACTTCATGTAATTAAAATTAACATACATTCATTGACTGCTTGTATTTTTTTTACTTTTTCGCTTGTGATATAATCTCATTCTTTCAACGGCTGTTAAATCTGTCTTGCCTAAAAATATTTTCCATTTTAATAACTTTACAGATTTATCGAAACTATGAATAATACAGAAATAATTTCTAATCAATAAACTTACGTTTAGTACACGGCCCAAATGTTTAATTGGTTTTATTATTTTCAGGGAACAGGGTAAAATATTCTTATGATTTTTACTTCAAAAATGTTTCCCATCCCTGTTTCGAATATACCGGCCGGCTTCGGTCATAATAATCAGAAGTATATCATCTACGATTGTAAAGATAATAAATAATTACACAACACCATGAAACTCGTATCGGCAGAGTTGTATTGCCCGTTCGAAGGAATTAGTGATTCAGTATTCAGTTGTTAGCCAAACGCCGAACAGGTCGGATGTTCTGAATTATTTTGAAGAAAAGATATTTTTTTAGAAAAAAAATTATTAAGTAGTAGAACACAAGGTTTTGTTGTAAATATTATACAAAAGTGGTTAATTGGTAGAGACAACCATTGAAGTAGTTTTATGTGATTTTGTGTGACTTTTATTGAGTATTTTATGTGTGTAAGCCGGCTTGAATATACAAGTATCTACAGGTGAGTACATTATTTTTTGCAATTACACTTTGCATTTATAGGTTTTAAAAATATTTATAATGTTTAGTTGAATTTTAACTAGAATTACAAACTTATGTGTAGTATTTAAAAATTTGCACAGAACTAAACAATGTGATAACTATATAATTTTTATTACTCTTATATATTCGAAGTGTTAGACTAAATATCTTGGCATTTGCTTATATGGTAATAACTTTTCCATATTAAATTTAGTTTTTCAATTCGTGATCACAATTTTTTTAAACTAATCTTGACTACCAATTTATATATAAAATTCTTCTGTGTATAATTTGATACTTCTCTTAAACGGTTTTTCGGATTTTGATAAATCTTTTTAGAGTTTGTCAAAGAAAATTTTTCAGATTTAAAGAACTATAAAATTATAGTAATATTGTAGAAATAAATGGCAAAAATTACAAAAAACCATTTATCATTGTTTTTCATTGAACTGTCATCTGCTAAAATGTCAATTCACTTGAAATTTGAATTTATCTGAAATTATGAGCCTAGATAATATTAGAATATAATATACAAGAAAAATGTAATGTCTACATTATTATTTTCGAAAAACAGCTGAGATGTGCCAGAAATTAAAATAATATAAGATACAGTCAATAATATATGGTTTGGCAGATGAAATTATATAATTCAGTTTAATAATTAACGCAATTAGTCCAAAATTGCATATAAATTATTTTTTTAAACTTATGCATGTCGCATTTTGCTCTATTTTACTAAATTATTTAACAATGCAAACTAATATTTTTACTTATTTAAAAAAAAAGATTTAGAATTTTGTTTTTTAACTCTCGAAGTAGATTTTGGTTTTTGTCATCCTTTGCAATTTTTTTTAACAAATTTTAACATTTTGAAAAGTTTTTAATCAGTATCACTAATTGCATTTTTTATAATATAATATAATTCTAAATAATCATATATTTCAGTCATCAATGAAATCCATTTAACTTATACGAAAATTTTGTTATTACAAGTTGCTAACTATTTTACAAAAGTGATTTATTAGTATAGTCTAATTATTTATTTTTATGTGAGTACATACATTATTTTTTGCAATTACAATTTGCTTTTCTAGGTTTTAAAAATATTTGTTTTAAAAATTTTGACACGTTTTAATAGCTGTAATATTATAACTGTAATTTTATATTGTAATTTTTGTTACAATGTTAAATATTTGATTTCTTAATAACATTTTATTCTAGCGTTATTAAGTTTTCTTTTTTGTATCAAGCGAGTAAAAACATTTTGTTAATTTATTAATTGTATATATTTTATTAATTATTAATGATCAAATAGAAAACCAGGTTTTAATAATTAGATTTTTGCAAATAATATAATAAACGTATCTTAGAATATACCCTAGTAGAAATGTATCGTGGCTAGAGGGGTAAAATATCGTGGCGCAATATTCGAATCTTGTCTTTAAATGGACCGGACAATATTTGTTTTCAAAATTATGGAAAACTTGGAAAATTCATCGGAAAAGTGTTTTATATGGTTTATTACAAATAATAAACATGTTTTCCATCTGATTTACGCCTCTAATTCTATATTTACACGAATTATACATAATTTTTAAATGTGGGCGAAATCCAAGTTTTTTGTGGCCGACCAAGATTCATTTCTTCAGTATTATCGAACTTGGGAAATATGTGGTATTTATAAGGGTCACGAAAAAAATTAACTTTAGATAATTAATTAGCACAAAAATCATGATTAAAGCTTTTAAAAAGTCATATGCTCGATCGCAATTGCTAGTTTGATACATTTTTCTTACAAATTCAATATAAATTTTAAATGTGGGGGTTATGCATTTTTTTCTGGGCAACCACGATTCGTTTCTTCAGTATTATCGAACTTGGGAAATATGTGGTATTTATAAGGGTTACGAAAAAAAATAACTTTAGATAATTAATTAACACAAAAATCATGATTAAAGCTTTTAAAAAGTCATATGCTCGATCGCAATTGCTAGTTTGATACATTTTTCTTACAAATTCAATATAAATTTTAAATGTGGGGGTTATGCATTTTTTTTCTGGGCAACCACGATTCGTTTCTTCAGTATTATCGAACTTGGGAAATATGTGGTATTTATAAGGGTTACGAAAAAAAATAACTTTAGATAATTAATTAACACAAAAATCATGATTAAAGCTTTTAAAAAGTCATATGCTCGATCGCAATTGCTAGTTTGATACATTTTTCTTACAAATTCAATATAAATTTTAAATGTGGGGGTTATGCATTTTTTTTCTGGGCAACCACGATTCGTTTCTTCAGTATTATCGAACTTGGGAAATATGTGGTATTTATAAGGGTCACGAAAAAAATTAACTTTAGATAATTAATCAACACAAAAATCATGATTAAAGCTTTTAAAAAGTCATATGCTCGATCGCAATTGCTAGTTTGATACATTTTTCTTACAAATTCAATATAAATTTTAAATGTGGGGGTTATGCATTTTTTTCTGGGCAACCACGATTCGTTTCTTCAGTATTATCGAACTTGGGAAATATGTGGTCTTTATAAAGGTCACGAAAAAAATTAATTTTAGATAATTAATTAGCACCAAAGTAATGATTAAAGCTTTTAAAAAGTCATGTCCTCGATCGCAATTACAAGTTTGATACATTTTTCTTATAAATTCAATATAAATTTTAAATGTGGGGGTTTTGCTTTTTTTTTCTGGGCAACCACGATTCGTTTCTTCAGTATTATCGAATTTGGGAAATGTGTGGTCTTTATAAGGGTTACGAAAAAAATCAACTTTAAATAATTAATTAGCACCAAAATCATGATTAAAGTTTTTAAAAAGTCATATGCTCGATTGCAATTAATAGTTTGATATATTTTTGTTATAAATTCAATATGAATTTTAAATGTGGGGGTGATACATTTTTTTTCTGAAATTATATTGAAAACCAATATAAGATTAATATAAATAAACAATATTTACCCCAAATTCAAAATTATTATTTTAACCCATATTTAAAAATATTATTTAATTCATATAGAAAACAGAATTTAACTCATTGATAATATCTTAGGTAATACATAGCTCGATCAGCTCGATCGTAATTAATAGTTTGATATAAATTTTATATGAATTCAATATAAATTGTAAATATTATATTCACATTTATTTTTTCTTTATTATCGAACATTTACATTGGGAAATAAGTAACATTTACATTGGTCAAGAAAATAATCAATTTTAAATCATAAATTAGCGCCAAAAACATCTATGGTGACTCTTAAAAAACATATTTTTGAGAATTAATTAATTAATAGCTAAATTAATTAAATCCATTATTAAACGTGAAGATATGCAAAAATTTTCATTTTCGATATTCGTCTCATTACTATAACTACCCTACGGGAAGTTAAAAAAGCAATAAATAATTTAACTATATTGTATTTATTTATTAACTATATTATTTAACGATATTTTAAGTATGGCCATCATTCAATAAACAAAACAAAAACAAAATTATACAAGATTATAATAGTGCAAAAGTATCAGAATATATATATATTAAATTTAAATAATGTGAGTAAACGAGAAAAAAATGTAAACAAAATGTTTGATAAAAAAACAAAACTTCGAATAAAATAAAAGTTAAATAATAAAATTTTGTGATTAGTCACATGCCTTGCTTAAATTTGTTTTACCCTGGTTTGGTATGTATTAATATTATTTAAATCTGTTATATCTGCTAGTAATATATCGATTTATATTTATAAATTTAGACGTTTTATATTTATTCATAGAATAAAAATTTCTGAAATTGCATCATATATACATGTATGTATGACCATACCATATATATGTACGAACATCTGTTTTTGAGAAACTACTCAAGAGTGTCTCTTCTTTCTTTCATATAACCGATGTTTGTATAAGACTATCTCACTTCGTGTACGATGCGAGTCCTTTCTTCTATGCGTGTCCTTTGTCCTACGACGAAATATTCTACCTGACTGTGTCAGTTGTGGCCAAAATTATTTTATACGTATTTTATGAACAAATATTATGTCATTGCACTTTTGTTTTATCTTTTTGATAGCAATTATTATTTATATTACTATACTAGTTTATTATTTATATTAATGTTATTTAAGAGTAAAAGTTTAATTAAAAAATTAACTTAAATTCAAACGAAGATTTTTTTAAATTTATTATTGTGTACATAGAAAAGAGTGTGATTATAAAAAATGTTTGTTGGTTAGTTCTTGAAGAAGGAAAGAATCCATAAGCCCAAAACGTAGAATAAAATAAGTGAAATATTAATTTTGTTTTGTGAAGATAAAATTTATTTTATATAATTCAGAAAAAAAATCAATAATAAATCTAAATATTTAAAATTTTATAAATATAAACATACTTGATATAATAATAATTAATGGCGTTTTTATTAATTTCGTTTTGAACATTTTCTAACTAACGTTTCACAGATTATGTAATTTACTAACTATCTCATATTGAAATGAATGAAAAAGAGTTATATATAAACTTTGTTATATATAAAGTTTTTTTTAATGACTACTACACTGAATAAACTAATAACGACAAATTAATGAGCGTATACTTCGTAACATAAAATACAAAAACATAAAAACCGCCCTTTGATTAACAATGCTACACCTACACCATCAAACAAAGCGCAAGCCAAGCAGAGTTTCGTAATTTTCAGTAGACTGAAATTTGTTACGCAGTGCGTTTAGCAATTTTTGTTGAATTTAGAATTTGTTATAATATTAAAAAATATTCATAAAATATAGTAAGTCTTAGTTCGTGAATTTTGAGTGAATATTTAGTGAATAATAAAATGATCTATGATATCAAATATATAATAATTTGCTAAAAACTTATTTTGTGAACAGTTTATAATTAAAATTAAGCGGTTAAATAACGTAATTTTGAGTTTTATATTTAAAGCACGTAAGTATATTTATTACTTATATAAATCAACATACATATTTAGTAAACAATGATGTATTTTATATATTCTAGATTGACTAAATTGAAATGGATATAAAATCAGCTGTAATATAAAAACTATCACATAGCAAGAATGGATTTGGTAAAAGGTAATAAAAATATTAACAAACTTATTAAATGAAGACTTTTCAATAACTTATTATCGCTTTTGAATATTTGGTATTCGTATTTCCAACAATAGTTTTTTTGTTTTAATTTGAAACTATAATTGAGCTGTTTTAAATTAATGTTAAAATTTTCTATTTACTGTATTTTTAATTATTTCAGATTTGACTGTGATAGAGTTCTAGAAAATATGAGTTTTAGATAAACTACAATTATATTTACTGCAAAATAATGCCTGAAATGTTTTTTTTGCTAAAAGCTAAGTAATTGAATTTATGAGTTTATAAAATCAATATATTTCGAAAATATTGCTATAAAATATTAATAAATTTTATCTTATTTCAGGTGTAATCATGATCGAATTCAAGAAAATGTTAAAACATGTGTGAAAATAAAAAAAACATCGAAATAATAATTAAGTCTGCAAATTGTTTGAATGGCTTGGTCTTTGTACAATTACGGCGATAGGATTAACAAAAATTATGATTATAATTTATCATTAAAATCCTCTAAATTATTATAATGACTGAAAATATTTTGATTGTTTTGTATCTTGTTATCATAAAATAATGTGTAAATTGTTAATAAAGATATCAAGATTCAATACATAAACTATTTAAAAATGTATGTATTCATTTAGAATAAATAAACTTTTATTATCAATGAGTTAAATACTGTTTTTCTATATAAATTAAATAATATTTTTAAATGTGGGTTAAATAATAATTATGAATTTGGGGTAAATATTGTTTATTTATATTGAGCTTATATTGGTTTTTTATATAGGGTAAATATTGTTTATTTATATTAATCTTATATTGGTTCTCAATATTGAGCTTATATTGGTTTTGAATGGGATTTTAATATTGTTTATCAATATTGGTTTTATATGGGGCCTTTATTGGTTTTAATATTGGATTTATATGGGAAAATGTTAACAGAATAATATTATAGCAATATTGGTAAACAATATAGAGCCCATAAAAAGTACAATATTGCGCCACGATTCATTTCTACTAGGGTATTTGACGTTTTAAACTATAAAAAAACACGTTATTAAATTTGTTTTCAGTCAATTTTTTATAATCCGTTTATTTTAAATAATATGAAAAAATTAGAAATAATCACAGCAAATAAAATATTTATTTGATTTTTTAATGAAATTTTATTTCTACTGTTGAAATTTTTTGTTAATATTTTTTTTTCTGTGTTCGAGTAATTTTTATTTTTACATATCGTTAATTGTTTATAACTAAATTTTTGGAAATAATATTCCAACATAATACATTTGTAAAAAAATATACGAATGATGCAATTTTGTGAAATAATATTACTAGTTATTGTCATTTTAAAATTACGCTGTATTAATCATTATTTTTAATTTTTTATTTATTTAAGCTATTCAGCAAACGTATCAAATACACATTTATATATATATATATATATATATATATATATATCAAATATTTTGAAATTAAATATATATTTAAAATTTATATATATTTGTACTTCTTTGGATTTTCCAAAACACTTATACATATTTACAACTAAAAACTTACCTAACATTATTTACATGGATTTGCTTACGAATTATTTTAATTTATATTATTTCTTGAATTGTTATAATTGTTATTTGGAATTCCGTCAGAATACTAAGACATAATTTTCCTAAAAAATTCTGTAACTTCTTTTTAGTTCCTTCCTGAATTTTAAAACTAAAAATATTTTTACATAAGACAGTATCTTCAAAACTATATAGTTAATTGGAAATATATTCAATTAATATGTATTAATAAAAATATGCACGATTTTAAAGAATCTGTTTTTTTTATATAAATAGTATAAATGTTAATTTGAGGAATTGGCTGCTTTTAAAATACGTTTCAACTCTAAAAAAAGATCGAGATAAAAATTATTATAAAAATTTGAGGAATAAAACCAGGAAATTTATATCTTACAGTTAATTCATATTCAAATAATAAAATTATAATGACATATGATTTTTAATCCATATTTTATTCCCAATTTACAAATCATTTTTTAAGACCTCTAAAAACATTTAAAAATAAAAACATTTGCTGTTTTTGACCATGAAACCATGAAAATAAACAATAATTCAAAAACTGATAAGTAAAAATTGATATAAATAATATAAATCAACAATAAATAAAAATAATTTAAAAAACACAATAAAAATTAATTTATTCTAAATAAATAAAGAATGCTAAACAATATAAACGTCAATGATTTCTGATAAAAATATCGCTAAAATTTTGCAATTAAAAATTTAACGTTAGTTAACGAGTTCTAAATATATATTCTGAGAGACTATAATGTAATATTAAATTTTTTTTTTCAAATGCAGATTTATTTTATGTAGGTACATACATGAGAATAATTTAAATTGGATAAATTAATTAATGTTTCCTGAAGCTTGAATTAAAAGTTTAATGTAAAAGTTCAGAACTTTCTTTCTGTTTCACTTGGTTCAAAATTATAATTATACATAGTAAATTCTGTTCTAGTATTTTTGTACGAGTTATTACAATTATACATCGTAATTGATTTTTTCATGTATATATTTATTGTCAATCAAAAAATACATTATTTTTTAAGACAATGTCCTGGACTTTAGGCCTTTAAAGAGTTTATCTCCAACGAGACATCTCCTTTTTTAAAATGAATTTTAATAAAGAGTTCTAGTTTAGTTTTCAATTTTTAGTCTGTATAACCTGTTTTATAACTTTATCGCAATCTGTCAATCAAATAACTAAATAACACATTTTGCTACAATTGTGAAACTTGTATCGATTCAGAATTTTTTCTTGTATGAAAATATTTTTGCAAGTCATGAATATATCATAAAATAAGATTTTTTATCGTATATATAATAATATAAATTGTAAACATAAAAGCATAGGGGAGACTGGGTACGGTTGTGCCAGGCTATATCGACAGTAGTCATAAGAGATGAACTAGAATGATTTTGAGTTAGGGTCCCAAGGGGAAAGATGAAGTATGTTTGTTTGAACAAGTTTCCTTATGACACGGGCTCTTTACTTGTGTAATTTGATTTTATGACTTCCATCGGAATTAAGGACATATTTTAGTATTTCCACTTTGACAAATATTCAAATTACCAATTGTTCTTTTACCTAACTAGTAAATTAACAAAATTATTGCTTTAAAAAAAGTGGTACAACCGTATCCAGTTTCCCCTACTAGAAATATTTTATGTTCTAAAATTCCAAAAAATGTGGCACAACCCTACCCAGTCTTTTCTACTAGAAATATTTTATGTAATAATTAATAATAAATAGTATGAATGTTTAAACTTTATACATTGAGTTTTTAATAGTCTTATAATGGACCTGATCTCATAAATATGAATAAAAGTATTTTGGGTCTGTTGTCTAAAAAAATCATAACGAGGTTTTACTATATATCTAAATTTATTTGTATTATTCTTGCAAATTTATGCATGGATAAGTTTAATAATTTTAAAAAGGCTTTGATATCCAAAAGCCTTATTTTCATATATTGAGAGAAACTTATCTGTTATAAAATCATTTCTATATATATATATATATATTTATATATGTGTATATATATATACATATATATTTATATATATATATATATATAGCAGATGACCCGGCGAACGTTGTCCTCCATCCACGTCTCCATCGTCCTCCATCCACGTCTACAATTCAAAAGCTCCAAATTTTTTAATATCCTATTCTATACTTTTTAATATCCTATTTGATGTCCTTAGTTGCTTTTTCGCAATTACAATTTCTAAAGTACATTTATTCTTACTAATAATTTAACAAACATTATAGTTTTTGTTCAAATCTTAGGAGAATTAATTTGTAAAATCTAGTTCATATGTGCACTATTCAATCTAAGATCAACTTGCTTAATAGACCACATCCAGTGCCAAACAAATGAATTTTTGGCACATGAAACAAAATTCTAAATCATTTTTTTAATAAGTGAAAATATTTTTTTGTATTGTTAAATAATTTAGTATAGTAAAGCCATATGCGACATGCATAAGTTTAAAAAAAACATATATATGCAATTTTGGACGTTATTGTGTTATTTATTAAACTGAATTATATAATTTCATCTGTCAAACATATACTGTTGACAATATCCTATATTACTTTAAGTTCTGGCACATCTCAGTTGCTTTTCGGCATTAATAATGTAGACATTACATGATTGTAGACAAATCTTGTATATTATACTCTAATATTATCTAGACTCATAATTTCAGCTAAATTCAAATTTCAAGTGAATTGACATTTCTAGCAGATGACAGTTCAAATGATATATAATGTCAAACAATGATAAGTGGTTTTTTGTAATTTTTGCCATTTATTTCTACAAATGATTACTACTTAATGATTTCCTTTGACAAATTCTAAAAAGAGTTATCAAAATCCGAATAACCGTTTAGGAGAAGTATCAAATCATACACCCGTACAGAAAAATTTTATATATAGATATATATATCCTCTCGTCATATGATATTTCAATTAATTAATCAGTAATTAGAAATAGCATTAATTAAGGACAGTGTCGTTGAATATTTATTAATATATGAAAGTTGTCTGTCTATTACTATTTATTGCGTTATTACTGACTCGTATTCAACAACTTAATAATACATCATTACATTACTTGCAAGTAAAGAATTCGCTTGTAAAATGTACTACCAGGGATGAAGAACATTGTTCACGTGATTTATTGAAATTCATAAATATTTTATCCCCGACTCCAAGAGGAATCATCTTTTGAGAGATAGAAAAAAACATACTTTGTAGAGTATGAAAACATCCTAACAACATGTTAGAAAAAGTTGAAAAAAAGTTGTTAGATCATTTTCATAGTAAAAAATTAAAAATAATCCTAATGATCTTACTCTAATTTTTTGGGACTTTATGAGCAGTTAATTTCATGTTTCACTTATGCAAATATTCTAATGAGTTAATTATTAAATTTAATATTTTCCAATCATAAATGTTCCATCTAAAGATCTAGCTTTAATGGAAAAAAAAATCTTTTTGCAATAAGTTGCATCAAAAGTTATACTATACTTATTTGTAGGTAATTTTTTGGAGAGTGTAATAAATTTATGATTCTAAATATTTAAAAAATTTATTTCTACTATTAGGTTGTTTGCCACTGTTTTTCATTATTCTTGATCATGCAAGATCTATCATTAAATTATTTCGAAATGTATATACAAGATTTTAATTTGCTGTAATAAAGGTAACCATAGTGTGAATGTATCGGACATTCACTTGATTTTATTTAAAAAAAAGAAGCAAATCTGCTCCTGTAGTTGATAATTAGAGACAATCTAATAGTATTGGGAATTCTACTTGTTATATTTATTTACACACACATACCCATACACGCTCATATTTATATATTTTTTATTCGATATTTTGCTTTATTTGATAATTTCTGCAGTAAATTCGTTTAATTTAGCAGTTCTAGAAAAATGACAAAAATGTCTTTTGAAAATTTGTTTGTCATACATGAAGTAATTTTTTTTTTTTTGAAAAAAATGTTCTATAATTATAACATACAACAAATGCTATTTTTGTTAGAATAAAAACATCTTTCGATATCGAACGCCTTAGGAGTCTATCTCTATCTGGTCTATCAAATAAATTGCTCGAATTGTAATTTAATATATGTATACATATTGGTGAAATTTATATAATAATTTATATTTATATAATTAATTTATTTTCATATTTCATTCAGACTCGTGCGGGTCACCGGTGGCCCACGCCGGCGTGAACGTGTTAATTAGAACAATTTTAATGATCTTATTACTTCTACATAGCATATTCTTATACCATGGATTTTTAATATTAGGATAAGCAAATTGTAAGAATTTTTTGCTTAATTTTTTATTTCTTGTACACTGTTCTAGTTGCACATTCTAAACTATATTTGATAAAATATTATTGTCCTACGAAAATTGGTTTAATTATAAAAATTCACCGAAGTTTGGAGTAATGGACTGTGTCAAAATATCAAAATTTTACTCTGACAATTTTAAAAGTTGCTTATTATCAACTGGTATGTACTGGCAGCCCTTGCAACTTGCCCTAAGGCTAAATGCCACTCACACCTAGTTATATTTTATGAGCATTTATAGTCTTTTACACTTTATAATTAAATAGGACAGTCATTTCAATCATTAGTTGAAAATTATTCAAAGTTCCCGAAAATTGTATAATCCATATCAATTACGTTTGTATGCAAATTTGATCTGGCTGAAGGATTCAAATTTCATCAACTCGTCCAAAAGGGCAACGAACTTTGCCAGAACTTCAAATAAATTAGCGTTTGCTCTCGATATAAAAATTAGACCAATCAATCAATCTACCATGTGCTAATTTTCTGCGAGTCGTTGACACACAACCTCTTCAAGGTTAGAATGAAAATGAGTAATACTCTATGATAAATTTAATGATTTATTTATTTTGTACAACTCGAAATAGTTGTCTAATGGTCTAAAAGTCTAGACGAGAGACTCTGGTCTAATGGTCTTTGCATACAAATCGAATTGTACCCGACACAATTTTCGCTCGAGCCAAGATTACGTAAATGGTGACGTAAGATAGGTTGTTCTATATTTTAATAAAAATGACTTGCAGAATTTTGTATTATTATTTACTGGATTTTCTATAGTCATTTCCAATTGAATCAATTTTCCCTAAAGTAGAGACGTCAAACTAGAACTGTTAGCAATGGTGGAGCTAATAGTAAAAAAGGAATTTTAAAACTGATACCATATTAGCTTATCATTATATGTTTTTAACTTTCCGAAGAAGTTTATGTTTTTCCAAAAAAATCCTGATTTTATGTTTTCTCGTCGTATCAATACTAAAAAGTCTCGTCTCAGAAATCGAAAGACATCAGATTAGAGCCGATTAAAAATTTAAGGATTTTTTTTGGGAAAACATAAACCTTTGGGAAGTTAAAAAGAAAACAGAATGATCTTAAGATAATATGGTAACAGTTCAAATATTCCTTTTTTACTATTATCTCCAGCATCGGTAAAACTTTCCTTTTATAATTTATGATAAAAATGTCTGCTTTATTTTCTTTCATCATTAACTATGCTATTTTTATTGCACTTCTGCGCAAATTATGATGAAGATTTCAAATTAATTTTTTCATACACTGAAAAGTTGCAAAAATAATTAAAGGTCTTTTTGGTCCTATTTGAATTAGTTTAAAATTAGTTTGTAGAGTTGTATCACAAATCACCACAGTCGTTTCTTTACTCTTAAAAATTAAACTAATTATTACAAATTTTCTCATAAATACTGTTTTGCTTTGACCAAACTTAAAAATTATCTCAACTTCAAACTTGAAAAACTCTTGTACTGATGGTGAAAAATTTATAATCCGAAACAAAAAAGGATTTTACCAGGCATCCATCTAGTTAATAAAAATCTAAGTTGTTTTTAACATTTTGTGTAATTATAACTAACATTAATGTTTCACACAACTCAACATGGCTGTTGATTACACTTAACTTTAGCTTAAATATTCAAATTAAACTTATAATTTTTCTTCATAAGTTTCCTATTAATTATTTGTTTCTGAAGTATTTTTTAAAAATAAATTGTGTTCTCACCCACTGAAATATAGTCAAAATGGTCTCTAAAAGTATGGAAACCTTTTAAAATTTTTAAATTATGGCCCGATTCTGCCGCATAACAGATAAATATTACGGCAAGGCCATGTTACTCTCTAACTTCCATACATTATGCTACTGAATCATACTGATTACTGTCAAAATGTCATGTACTTGCTGTTCATTCAGGCGTTTTACACATAAACTGCAACGTCACTCGTATGTTATAAAGCTGGATCAGAAAAACCCTGTTAAAAAGTAAAACTAAGTTATGTTTAACATTTTTTGTAATGTACACAACTCAACATGGTTGTTGATTATACTTAATTTTAGCCTAAATATCCAAATTAAACTTATAACATTTTTCATAAATGAGGCCAAAAACCAAGTCTTCTATTAAATATTTGTTGTTCTTGTATTTTTAAAAGTAAATTGTGTTCCTATCCACTGAAATAGAGTCAAACTGGGTCTCAAAAAGTATGAAAACCTTATTACAATTTTTAAACATAATTTATGGGCTAATTCTGCCGTCCAACAGACCAATGTTATGGCAAGGCCATGTCACGCTCCAACTTCCATACATTATGCCACTGAATCAAACTGAATACTGTAAAAATGTCTTGTATTTGCGGCGCATTCAGACACATAAACTGCAACTTCACTCGTATGTTATGAAGCCAAATCAGAAAGACCCTGTTATCTAAAATCGTTCTTTTTGACATTTGTGCGGTTTCTAGGTTAGGTTTTCTATCTGACAACCTGAGAAAAACGCCTGACTGCACAGAAACCACATTGCTTTTGTTAAATTTGGTATGAACAGTTGTTCATAACATAGCCTTGCCATAACATATGTAGATTATTTTCATTTTATTTAAGTATTTTTTGAAAGCAATGAGCTGATATTGTTAAGTTACCTGAAAATATAATTGAATTAAATATATCTGTTACAATTCAGTACTAGTTTTTGTTCATTCTATTTCGTCCAACAAAAAAATTCCGTCGCTTTTTCAATAATTAATGGAAACCTTGATAAGGAAATTTTAATTTCTAAATAGATACGCCTCTTCGGCCTTGTAACTCTATTCTATGTACACGCATGTGTGTTCTCACATACAATTTAATGAATATTTATTGCGAATGACACGATGAATGATTTTGCATAAATAAATGATTGCGATAACGTTTGTAGAACAATCTCTGATAAGAGATGGTGATGAATTTTATACATAAATTATAGAACATGGAGTAATGGATAGATTATAGAATTGAGGAAAGTTCTGGAAAAAATCTGGTTAAATGAGTCTATCAATCAATCATTTGTGACTAAGTCATTTTTGACTAAGAATTTTATTTTATTATTATTTTTATATACACTTTTTACAACAATCAAAACTTAGTCCTATGAGCGGTTGTGCAGGCTTCTTAAATTACTTGATTTTTTTTTTGTAGATGGCAACCCAAACGGTTGTCTCCGTGCTAAATTTAGCATTACAATTTCTGTCATACTAATGTTGCAGCAATGTCTGGTCAAGGCTATTTTCAGTTGGAAACATATTGCTATCTATGTTTCCAGGTGAAAACCGATGCCACTACTGCTTTATATAAGGCTGTCCGAAAGGGGTAACTTATCGACGTAATCGACGACTATCAATTATTTCATGATCTTGATTTTTATCAGGAAACATATTTCCAAGTGAAAACCGATGTCACTACTGCTTGATATCAGGCTGTCCGAGACAGGTATCGCAATTAGCGCTTCTGATTGAAATCTTGTAGTTCTAATCATTTATCCATGGATATCTATAATTCATGATTTTAATTTTATGAGTCACTTTTTCCTCAAAAAATTCAATTTTTGAAGATTTTGCTCTACTTATCAAAGTAATGTCCACCTTCTTCGGGAACTATTGGTAACCAATAAAAAAATATTTATTCCAAAATAAATACATAAAGAAAAATACGTTTCCAAATAGATTTTCTATATTCTTTATATTAATGTCTGCATTTGAAAGCGACATTCCTATTTCTATTTTGATACAACTGATTGAAAATTGTTAGTAAATAAATATTGCAGTAGCAATTTTTGAACTTTTGTCATAGAACGAGTTTACTATTTATTAAAAATTTATTTTAACTAGTGCAAAAAATTCCTTTAACACTATGATGGCTTATTCAGCATCAGGAATGCGATGTGGGTATCAAATTAATTAGTGCCATTAAAGTAAAATTAAACCATCAAGCACTTTGATGATCGTGGTAATTTAATTAAACTGCAGACGATGAAGACATCATCCTCAACACATTTCATAGTACAGACAACTTAATGTATTTTTAGATGAAAGTACATATATATTTTTGGATTATTTTCACTACTTATTGATACAAATAGTTTACCGATATACTTCAACTTTCAAGATCATTATTGAGTGATTGTAAAATATTATCAATATAATACTTTTTAAAAATACTTTAACTTTTTACAAAAAATAATAAGACCATAATTTGTTATTAACTATTAATTACCGTGTACGTTTTGACACTGTATAAGTATCATCATTCATCAATTCTAGACAATATTTTGCAAATTTTATACAATTACAAAATTACTAAGATGCAACATATATAAAAAATGCCTATACATACCAAACCAGGAAAATTTACACATACAAATTTAAAGACATTTTTAATGAAAAAATAAACCAACAAAATAAAATAATACACTAAAAATAATAAAATCTATTAAGTTAAATAATAAAAAAATAAAAATATAGAAAGTTGCTTGCTTTGCTACTGTTTAAATAATTTTTTGCTGTTTTTATAATTTCAACATTGGTTACCAATGGGTTCACAAATGTTAATTCAGGCTAAATATTATATAACTTGCTTCAGGTTTAGCTGTTTTTTAATAAGGAGATCATTATGATTGTAAATAGATATTAGTAATGAATAATCTTATATACCTTAGAATCATATTAAAACCTTCTTAATTCTCCGGACACCAATTTATTGAAAGTGTGCTTGTAAACGAAAAAAATATTCAATTTGAAACAATAAACTGAATCTGAATTTTACCAACAATCTCATGTAGAGTTATGTGAAATACCTAAATACGATTATTATACAAATCTTTTGTTTATTGTCCGCGGTTTTAATTTTGTCAAATATTTTGTGAATTTTATCTACTGAAGAAGAGTCAAATTAGGCGTCGAAACGTATGGAAGACTTACAATACTTTTGAAACCATTAGTTTTTTTTTTAACAACTGGATAGATGATTTTTATTTACAATTATATAAATTTAAATACTTGAAAATAAAATAATGGTTAATAGGTATCTAGGACACATATGCTAATTGATCTTGAACTGCTCAAATATATTAAATATTTAATATATATATATATATATATATATATATATATGTCACCTCAAAGGTCATTATCATGATAAATTACTATTATCGGTGTTTGTTCATGACAAATTCTTTTTTAATGCTGATGGAATTGTTTATTTATCGATTTGAAGATTTAAATATTGTTAACTAAGAGGTCATATGCATTTATAAAAATAATATTACAGTAATAAGAATTCCTGTATTTTTCATATTGTAAGGTACGATTTCTTTCTAATAATAATGTTTTCGGTGCTTCTGAATTTTAATATTTTTACTAAAATAAATCAAATATTACTTTTTACCCAAATGTTTTTTTGAGTCTAAAAGAAATGTTCCAATCTTTACTATACAATAGTTGAAAACTAAACGACTTATAATTTGTTTGTATTATTTTTTTTTAATAATAAGTTGTATGTATCTAATACTTATTATATCTTTAAAGATATTTCTGAGTTTCATCTTTTTTTAATTTCATAAAAATAGGTAGGATGTAAGGTCATATCTTATATGATGGATCTGATAACTTAAATGTATTTTTTTTTTAATTTTGCAAATATTTTTCAAAATGTTGTATGAAAATAAAGTTTAAATTATCATCATAGTTTTTTCAATAATTCACCAATATCCTCACAAATTGGAAAATATTTTATCAGAAGCTAATAAGAATAAATTATTCTAATTGCTTTATTCGTATCAATATATATGAGTGTGTATGTAATTTAATATTCTAGAATATATAATTAGTAATGTTTCAAAGAAATATAAATAATTAATAATGATGACAATAAAATTAGTAGTCGATGATATATTTGATATGTCGTTTCTCCCACACTTTATAAACTGTCGGCTAGTGAATATTTTATTAAATATATATATATATATATATATATATATATATATATATATTATATTCTATTATATTATATTAATTATATTATATATTATTATATTATTATTATATTATTATATTATATATTATATATTATATATTATATATTATATATATTATATATATTATTATATATTATATATATTATATTATTATATTATATTATTATATTATTATATTATATATTAACAAATTTTGACATTCTATTTATTTTTTTATTTTTTTATCGAATTTATTATTATTATTATTATTTCTTCTTTTTTATTATACAAAATGAATATATACAGTCATTTGTAAGATTAATTTGTTTATTAAATTTTATAAATAAAATTTAGAATTAGAATTTAGAAAGAATCTATAAGCATATTCACCACTAGTCTTTTTCGAAAATTTTTATTTATTCTTAAGTCTCAAAATATTAACAAACACTTAAATTTTGATCTTTAATGGCAACGGTATGTATTGCTTATTTCTTGGTAGTAAAACTATTATCATAACTTTGAAGGTGCTGTTATCATAACATAACAACTAAATCATAAATATAACAACTAAATTAAAAAAGATTTTAATTTCAATGTTGTTTTTAAAATATACAATACTTTTTAACATAAACTTTGTAAACTTTTTCTTTATTAATTTTTTTTTTACAAATTTCATGGAACTTTTAAGTAAGTAATTCTAACTAGTATAGTTATGTGTGAAGTATAGTAATGTATAGTTATTTTTACAATATGGGACTAAAATAATTCTGACTTAATTTTATGTTCTAGTTTTGCCAGCTAGAAATACTGTGTGAAAATTCTAATTTTTTCTCTGAAAATCCACATTTTTTTGGCATCGATTCTACTTTAGTTTTTTTTTAAGAATGAAAAGTACTGTATAATGTAGGAAATCTAAGTAATAAATTAGATGTAATTTATCACTTAAGGACTTAAATTGCATGAACTTTCTAATATATGCAAATAATGGGAATAGAGATTTCAAAATTTTGACGATTAAAGTGCATTTTTTAAAATTGTTTATTTAAAAATTAAAGATCTCTACTCCAAGATTCTTATATTGTTATGTTTGGAACATTTATTAAATTTTCAAAATCGGTTAAGAATTTTTGGCAAAAATAATTGATGAATAGAATCCTGTTTTATCAAAATGACTTCAAAATTGGTGTAACGGTTCTTGAGAAGTTCTCTAAGTTTAGAACTCATACTTTTTAGTCAAAGGATTCAAAATGACTTGAAATTGAAACGTCAGGGAAACAAAAATTAGCAAATCAAGTTTTCTGGCGAAAACAAACTCCTTTGGAAAGTTGTGAAAAAAATTTAGTGCAATACAATTTGGCGAAAATTATCCTGTATCATCAAAATAGTTTCAAAATTTTTGAAGTCGGTGTAGCCGTTTTTTATAAGGTCTATAATTTTAGTTTACTTTGTATTAAAGGATTCAAAATTACTGGAAACGTAGGGAAAACATAAAATTAGCAAAACAAATTTTCTGGCGAAAAATAACTTTAACTTTGGCAACTTGTGAAAAAAACTGAGCGCGACTAAAGTTGGTTTTGTTCATGTATTTATCACTTTGAAAACGTGCTGGAAGATAAAGATTTGCAAAATATTTGCATCGTTTGCTAGATTTTCATAATCTGCGCAATTATCAATTATCATTATACTTGAGTAAACTATTTACTGACTTTTAGTCTAAGTTTCCATATCCTTTGTCAAGAGTCCATCATCGCATCAAGAATTCTCAATGTCAGAGGTCACAGCAAATGTTCTGCGATTAATATTTCAAATATAAGTGGCCTCACTTATTTATATTGCTTATCAATTAATTATTTATGATTTATAGAGTAGAATAGTGTAGTCACAAACTAGAAATTCTATTAATAATACGATTGCTGCGACGTTATTTATACATCTGCATCGATGGATGGTTTCTTCGTTATCCGAATACAAGGCCACTGTCAAGGTTTTCTGGTTTTGTGCGAAAATTATAAGAATAATTAGAGAAATATTAATACAATAATACAATTAAGAATTGTATGGGGCTTGTCGTTGCTTGGGCGTAAGTGCTTTGGTCTTGCAACCACCGGATTTAGGATATCCTGTGTTAAAATATGTTTCCAATTTAGTACGTGTCAATTATCTATATCTGTGTCCTCCTCTGGCCATTCCTGATTTTTTCCCAGACTTTGCATAGCAAAAAACGGAAAAGATTCTAATTACAAACACAAAACTGACAACAAAGTCTCGAATAACCTGTTTGGTTGCGCAATTATAGTATCGTATAACAAAAAGAAACATTTGCAATACGATCAAGGTGCCCGCTGAGAACTTTTTTTCTTAAAAATGCGAAAAAATCTGCTTGGAGGTCGTCATACGAGAAATTAGTATTGAAACATGTTTTTTTAGGATCTTAATATTATATTAAAAAATATTAGATTGGGGGGAAAAATCCATTATTTTTATGGTGGGGCATCCAAACATAGACCTGCATAGAGTTTTGAATCCAGCTTTGTATAAATGATAAGGGGCACAACTAGTGTGAAATTTTGAAAATATCGAAATTTCAATTTTTTCATATTTTGATAGGGTATATCTTTAAAGTGATTACTCAAAAACAAATGATACGATCACTGTAATTTTTTTTTTACATCTTCTATATATAGTTCTCCGTAAAATGAACTATCGATTTTTTAATCGGATCAAAAAATCGAATTTTGGCAGTCCAAAAACGATCAAAATTTTGGGTAAAATTCGAGTTTTTTTTAAAAAATCGTCGTCATTTTGTCAATTTTTGTTTTTTTTTGTCGTAGTTCATTTTACAGACAATATTATCAAGTTTAATGAGATTTTTTTTAAAATTTCATCCACGTAGAAGGCCGGAATCACTGCAGCAGTGGGGGTTTTTTTTTTCGCGCCGTTGGAGATCGACGATAACTTAAAAAATATTTAATTTTTTTCTTCAAAAATTTTACTATGTATTCTTAAAACATGTGTAAATATATTCTTAAAATTTTGAAATGATTGATAAAGTATTTTTTTTAATATAAATTTCCAAAAATCACCTTTTTTTAGGCGGTTACACTAGTTGTGCCCCTTAAAACTGTTTTAGGATCGATCGGTCGAGTTCGATCATTTCTTTGATTTTAAAGGCATTTTCGACTACCAGCCTACCTGTGCAAGGTGCTACTTTGACATCAAAAATTCCTGAACAAAATCTACGTAACCAAAATTGCGCCTAATTGACTGGAACCATAAACACAATTTACAATTTTAGCAACCTGGCTCGCATTTTCGCCTTTGTCAAAATAAATCTGTGAAATGTACAGAAATTTTTTTTTGTTCACCTCAATTTTTAACACCTAGCAACTTGTAACTGAATGCGCCAAACCAAAAACAGCAAAAAAATATTTTTATTGCGAAATTTCACCTTTCCAACGAGCATAGATCTGAAATTTCTTTTTTTCCAACCTAATATACCTGGATTCCAAATTAGACATGTTTACCTAGGGATTTGTCTAGTGGTGACATTTCTTTTGTTTGAAAATTTTTGAAATCCGATTATATAACAACTTAAACTAGCTGTAAGTGGAATTCTGTCTTGAGACAATTATGGCATCGTGCCTTAAGGCAAATTGCGGAAACTTCCCGTACCGTAACGAAATGTTCGAGGAATACCGAATGTTTTCAAATAGATTATTATAAAATTGTAAAATTGTAAAATTGTCTAATATTTATAAGAATTATATAAACTGAATTGCAAAGTTGAAATTATTTGTAAAGTATATTAGAGCTATAGTCAGAATTAAAAATAAAATCTGAATGATTTTCGATATACAAAAAATTAAAAAAAAAAAAAAGAAAAAAAAAATGGTACAAAATTTTTTTTTCCAAAATCAATTATTTTGTTAAGACAAGCAGAAAGTTCTTTGAATCAATTGAATCGGACGCTTAGTTCTCTCAAAAACTGCTATTTTTTGTACATTTAGCTCTGTATCTCCGAAATGGCTGGGCCTGCCTTTGCGAAAAACTAATAACCCCTTCTCCCAATCATTACTAATTGAATGTTTTTTAGATCATTCAAATCGGATGCTCCGTTCTCTCAAAAACTCGATTTCTATTTTCTGCACTCTTTGCTCTTTATCTCCGTAACTGCTGGACCTGCCTTTGCCAAAAACTAATCAGCACATCTTCTTATCAATAGGAATCGAATGTTTTTTAAACCATTCAAATCGGTTGATCCGTACGCCCGAAAACGTGGGCGAAAATTTGTATCCATACATACATACACACACACACACACACACACACATCCATTTTTTCTGAAGTATGCCAAAACGTTCAGAAACCTTCAAAACGTCGAGAAATGTAAAAATTTTCAATTCCGATTTTCGGCCCATTACAATAACTTACCCTACGGGAAGTTAACAAGGACAATCATCATCTTATTCATTCAAATCTAGTACCTACATTGCGGAAAACTTGTTTTGTGTCGAAAAACTTTAATTCCAAAATTAGTTGATTTTTTTTCAATTTATTGTCTAATGAATTTCTACATATAATACAATTATTGATATTTTCATAACATTCAAAGAAATATGTACTCTTCAAATAACAAGAAAGATCTTTGAGAATATTTTTCTAGTATTTGGTGTACTTGTAGGATTGTTTTTAACTAATTTACCATCTTTACCATTTCATGTAGATTTTTGCTAATAACATGAAGAATGATCCTAGACATTCCAATGTATCTTCAATCACGAATTCTTATTCCGAAACAAGAATTTTTACTATCAAAAGACCAAGCTTCAAATTTGCAACTTTTTGTGGGTCGATGGACGACTTAGGAGTACAACTTTTTTATTTACTTGCAAGAAAAGTTCGCTAATGATCAGCAATTTCTCAGAGCATTATCTTTAAAGTTTTAGAAGTCTTTTTAGCCAATTTACTACCATCCTTGCCATTTCCTGTATATTTCTGCTAATAAGATGAAGAATGATCCTAGACGTCATAATATATCTTCAATCACGAATTTTTATTCCAAAACAAGGAATTTTAATGGCAAAGGACTAAGCAACTTTTTGAGTCGATGGGCGATTTAGGAGTACAAATTTTTAATTTACTTGCTAGAAAATTTAGGTAATGATCATCAATTTCTTATAGCACCATCTTCAAATTTTTAGAAGCCTTTTTAGCTAATTTACCATCTTTGCCATTTCCAGTATATTTCTGCTAATAACATGAAGAATGATTCTAGACGTTCTAATGTAATTATAATCACGAATTTTTATTCCAAACAAGAAATTTTACTATCAAAGGACCAAGTTTCAAATTTGCAACTTTTTGTGGGTCGATGGACGACTTAGGAGTACAACTTTTTGATTTTCTTGCTAGAAAATTTGGCTGATGGTCAAAAATTTCTTATTGATATTTTTAAAAGCCTTTTTCGCTAATTTACCATCTTTGACATTTTCTGTACATTTCTGCTAATAACATGAATAATGATCCTAGACGTTCTAATGTTTTCAATCACGAATTATTATTCCAAAACAAGGAATTTTAACGTCGAAGGGCCAAGCAACCTTTTCTATTTAATACTATTCTATTTGTCTATTTTTAAAAATTTTGTATTTCTTGTTTAATATCTTTGCAGTTATTTCCATGCTTTATTCAATTTTAGCACTGCATTTATTCTTCTTTTCAATACTTAAGATTGCAAAATTTCACGAAACGATTATAAAGGATTTCTTGTCCTTAGAAGCAACTCAAGACATTAATTGTTATGTTTGTTAATTAGTTATTCAAATTTTATTAAAACTATGTATATTTATTATGATGTATGTAAATTTATTCATAAATAGAGATGATAATTTGATACGAGAAAAACAGAAAAATTTATCAATCTGTCTTCTCTATATCTTATCAGATTTGACAATATTTGAAGTTTCACTTAAAAATATCTAAATAAAGCTAGAATTCTTAAATTTCAATTTAAAATTTAATTTTAACCCATATTTTCTTTATTTTCAGGTTGTTTAAAAGTGTCAAAACTATATTTCAAGAATGATATGTGACCAAAGTATAAACAGTAAATAGAAACAGAAAATTTTGCACACATGTGACATTTTAATCAATTTTACTCTTCGAAATTCTTGCCAAACAAAATGAGGGAATTCAACGCATCAAGACTGCCCTCGGATGTAGTTTATAAGGATGTCGTAGTTATAGGTAATTATAATAATATTAACATTATTAAAAATTTAAAAGAAAATTTAAACCAGTACAAATATCACTAACTCTACTAATATAAAATATTTAGACATTGTATAAGCTGGCCTTAAGGTTCACTTACCACAGTTTAAAGATGAATCAGTCAAATTATATGTAACTTTTTGTCTAGAAAGAATTAGGTAGATATGATGTTATTAAAAATCGAATTATGAAACATATCCATGAATATATTCATATTCACGTTTTGTATATAAACTTATATACATTATTCAAATTCACAAATTTTATACCTCTTGTTCACATCCATATACATACATATTTATTCATTCACAACAGACTAATGTTATGGCAAGGCCATGTTACACTCCAACTTCCATACATTATGCTACTGAATCATACTGAATACTATCAAAATGTCATGTATTTGCTGTGCATTCAGGCGTTTTACATATAAACTGCAACGTCACTCGTATGTTATGAAGCTGGGTCACAAAGACCCTGTTATCTAACATCGTTTTTTCAACATTTGTGCGGTTTGTAGGTTAGGTTTCCACATGGTTTTCATCAAATTTAGTATGAAAAGTTCTTCATAACATAGCCTTGCTATAATAGTTGTTATTTAACTATTTTTAACTTCATTAATTACTTTTTTCTTATTATTTGCACCTTGCCAATATAAATGTTCAGGTGATCCTTTTTACTCCAACCGCCTGAGAGTTGTTTGGGGCGAAAAGGATTACCATGTACAATAGTTGTTCAAGAGATTATAAAAAAACTTTCGAATCTAACTTAAAATTAACATTATATTTTATAAAATAAAAACATTATATTCAGGACTCGTAAACTAAACAACAATGCTCACAATCTAAGAAACTAACAACGAAAAACATGTTGGTTAAAAAATGATAATGTAGCCGTTTATCTTCTCACAACCTTAATTTAAGACGAAAACTGATTACAAATTTTTTACCCTCTTCTTTGAAATAGTATAGTTAAACTTTTCATACTTTCCTTGTTTTTGAGCCACACTTCAACCCATTCATATGCATTTGTAATTCAGAAATGAAAATACAAATTTAAAGGTATAAATAGTTTATTTGGATTTTAAATTACTTGTAACAAATATTTGGAAACTCACAACAAATAAAATAGCAATTTGTTTTCTACATGTATTGAAAAACGTGTTTTAATATTATAGTAATTACAATCTCATTTCTTTAGTCACTATCGGCGACTACATTTTTTGATGCTGATTTTTCAGCAAATTTATAAAACTCGTCCTGAAGTTTTTCGGATAACTCTTTAGACCAATTTTTGAAAAAACGCGGACGGAATGTAACTTCAACGAAATCATTAGTCTCAGGAAACTTTCTTAAATTTTCTTCGCAGAATACTACTAAAGCATAGATATTTCCATTGCAAATACCATTCCATCTTTCTCGTGAAATCCATAGCACTAAACCAATTTTTTCTAAACGTTGTTGAATAGTTTTCAAATCAAAAATTTCCAACTCACGTGGTATATATATTACTCCCAATTCGTATCCACATTTTTTTACTTCAATTCTTATAATTTCAGCATCAGAATCATAGTCAAAATTTGAGCAACGATCATTATCTACATGTATAAATTGTAGAATTGAAGTAAAATAGTTTTTTCTTTTTATTTTTGCTGGGGTTGTTAATTTTTGTATCACATCAAAACAATTTGTTTCAGAATCAAATACAATTGACAAGCCATTATCCAGTTGATTAAAGCACAGAATTTTATTTGTATATTCTTTCTCGAGACCAGAATATTGAGAGATCCACTTACACGGTATATGCAATTTAATATTAGTAAAAATATTTAAAGTAAATCCCGGAACTTTATTCTCTTTCATGGTGACTACTTTTTATTATTTTCAATTTAAACTGTTGTATTTGTAACATATGTTTCACTTGTACTGAGCAATATTATATTGTTATTTGACACACTGGCTAGATGTGCTAAAATGCTACTAACCGTGCAAAATTTGCCGCGTATGACAAAATTGTTATCAATTGCTTAACAAACTATCTTTTGATTAGTTTGTATCATTCCTGGAAATTTGTTTGATAATTTTTATGAAAACTTGCAAATGGCTGATTACTCAGTTCTATTTTACGTTGTACAAATTCTAATTCTCGACTTAACAAAGTTAGAGTAATCGTTCAAAAATTGAAAATGCTAGCTGTAAGTGGAATTCTGTCTTAAGGCAATTAAGGCATCGTGCCTTAAGGCAAATTGCTGGAACTTTCCGTACCAAAATTATTATTTTTTTAAAAGCGATTAACATTTTTGAAAAAATTTTACTTCGAAAAAATTAGATTTTTGAGAAACAAAAAAAAAATGTTCGAAAAAAAAAGTTTTCTTTATTTTGGCATAGTTTGGAAATTCTGAACTTTCTATCAAAGCAATCGTACTGCTTTAACTGCATAGAGACGAAATGTCAAAGCGCGTAAGCGCCGCGTCGCCGTCTAACGGATAAACATTGGTACGGAACCCATAGTAATGTAAACAAAATTCATACTTATTGAAAAATCTTTATAAAATATCTGATAATTTGATGTGCATATGTGTAATGATCATTTTTGACCGCCAAATGGCTTTTTGTTTTACTTTTTTCATTAGATCTCCGAAACCGCTAGACCTGCCTTAATGAAAATTTGATCAATTCTTCATCTTGTCAATACAAGTAAAATGTTTTTTTAATTTTTAAAATCGGACGCTCAGTTCTCTTAAAAACCGTGTTACCGTTTTTGGAACTTTTTGCCCCGTATCTTCGGAACGGCTAGACCTGCCTTTGCCAAAAACTAATCAGCACGTCTCCTTATCAGTACGAATCGAATGTTTTTTAAATTATTTAAATCGGTTGATCGGTATTCTCGAAATCGTCGACGAAAATTTGTATCCGAACACACACGCACACACACACACACACACACACACACACATCCATTTTTTCTAAGGTATGCCAAAATATTTATAAACATTTGAAACGTCTAGAAATGCAAAAATTTTCTTTTTCGATTTTTTGCGATTAATATAACTTACTCTATGGGAAGTTAAAAATTGTTGCATATCTTCTGAACATTTTGGCACACGTGTGTGTATGTATGTATGGATTCAATTTTTTATCCATGATTTCGGGCACGATTCCTATTGATAGGGAGACGTGCTGATTAGTTTTTGGAGAAAGCAGGTCCACCCGTACAGAGCAAAAAGTGCTGAAAATTCCAGTTTTTGAGAAAAATGAGCATCCGATATTCCTGTATATTTGGAAGTCTTTAGTTTACATAATATGATATGAAAAAATGAATTTGTAGTTGTATTTTGTATATGTAATAATTTATCGACTTTTGAGATTATAAACGAACACGTGAAAAACTCTTTTCTCGATATTCAAAGGACACGTTATTGTTATATGATGTTTATGTTATTTAATAAAAGAAAATACAATGCGCATGTGTTGTATCTATATTTAATAAAGTCATTCATTATATTCAATCTAAGCATTTCGAAATAAAAAAAATATTTTATTATGATTAGCCTTCCTAATATATAACAAATTAGTGGAGTGAATGGCATCGTGTCTTAAGGCAAATTGCTGGAACTTCTCGTACCGTAATTAAAAATCTTGGTACGGAACCTAAAAAAAATTACACAAAATGTGTACACATTATTAAAATCTGAATAAAATTACTGATAATTTGATGTACATATGTCCAATAAATATTTTTGACCGCCAAATTACATTTTTTTAACTTATTTTAAATGAGAATCTTTAACCGCTAGACCTGCCTTCCAAAAAATTCGATCAGTTGTTCATCTTGTCAATACAAGTAAAATGTTTTTTGAATTATTAAAATCGGACGCCCCGTTTTCTTAAAAACTAAGTTACCGTTTTTGGCACTTTTTGTCCCGTATCTTTGAAACGGCTAGACCTGCCTATGCCAAAAACTAATCAGCACGTGTCCTTATCAATGTTTTTTGAATAATCAAAATCGGTTAAACCGTGTTACCGAATCGTCGACGAAAATTTGTATCCGCATACTCACACACACACACACACACACACATACATCCATTTTTCCAAGGTATGCCAAAATGTTCATAGACCTCTGAAACGTAAAGATATATAAAAAAAATTATTTTCGATATTTTTGCGATTACTACAACCTGCCCTACGGGAAGTTAATAATATGCTTATAAATAAATGTTCATGAAAAAAATAATTGGAAGTATGTTTGTAATTGTATGTAAAAAAAGTATTGGAAGTGCTTTTTGTTTTAGTATAGTACAAATAGTGCTAAATTTTTCAAATAAAAAGTGTGGCCGAAAAGTAGTTGCAAGCCTAGGCGTAAAAATTAAATATATATGTAGTACTTTAGTAATATAACAACTGCGAATAGTAATTACATTAATACGAACGAGTTTAAGAGCTAAAAATCTGATGAATAGTTGCCGAATATTCGGTATTCGGTCTCTGGAACGTGCCGAATGTTCGGTGTTCGGCAATATACTATTTGTTGCAAGCTTAGTTGATATAAAGAGACTGTCTAACTATATTTTTTTATTGAGGAGACGATTATGTTGTTGCTAGAAAATCCGACTTGTTATTTTTTCCGTTTTCTCCACGTTTCAAATTGCGACGTCGCATTGATTGATTTTTAATAAACGCGAAAATTTCATGCATATCAAGTTCAGGCAAAACTTGTGCTAAGCCAAAATTCCACTTGCAATTAGTTTTTAAGACCAAATACATTTTTTCTATTTTTTTATCATATCTTTATTACAAAAACGTGTCATTTTTCACAACATTGATTATTCACATCATAATTAGATTTGCGTGAAGAAAGAGTGTTTCTAACTTCAATGATGTATTATAAAGGTGTGGGCACGGTCGAGTTACCAAAACTGATCGATAAATAACAATTTGCAAGCCCCGTGTACAGTTCATTGGGCTTTGAAAGTTTTACGCCCTCACGTGTTCTATTATTTGCCTTATATCGAGCCCCAAACCCCCACAAACTCAAATATATTGAGGCCAAATACTTTGGCTATGAATGCTCTAACTAAATGTCATCATGGGTCGATCGATTTTAATAGTTTGGAGGAGAATGTGGAGGAATTTTGTTGAGGACTTATTAATTTGTCAAAGTTAATGGACATTGTTGATGGTAGTTTACCAATTATTTAAGGTGGTGCTGTTTAATATTCGAGGAATATTAAATGTTTTCAAATAGATTATTATAAATACTACAACTTTCATTATTCGTATTTTAAAAACAAAATATAAGAGCTTGTAAATTAGACGACAGCCTTTATATATGTTTACATGAAAACAAAACTTGAACAAACGTAGTTAGAATGAAGGAACTTATCTCATTTAAAATTTCTCATTTAAAATTATCTCATTTATATTTCTAAAAAATTATATAACGTGAATTGTAAAGTTAAAATTATTTGAAGTACATAAGTGAGCTTTAGAATTTTAGCTACAATAAAAATTGAAATCCGAGTTATTTTTAAAAAAAATGAAAATGCAAAGAATTTTTGACTTCCCGTAGAGTAAGTTATAGTAATCACAAAAAAAATCGAAAATGAATTTTTTTATATATCTTTATGTTTCAGAGGTTTCTGAACATTTTGGCATACCTTGAAAAAAATTGATGTACGTGTGTGTATGTGTGCGGAAACAAATTTTCGTCGACGATTTCGGTTACACAGTTCAACCGTTTTCAATAATTCAAATAACATTCGATTCGTATTGATAAGGAGACGTGCTGATTAGTTTTTTGCAAAGGCAGGTCTAGCCGTTATTGAGATACCGGGCAAAAAGTACCAAAAACGGTAATTCAGTTTTTAACAGAATGGAGCGTCCTATTAATTCAAAAAACATTTCATTTGTATTGACAAGATGAACACTGATTAAATTTTTAGGAATGCAGGTGTAGCGGTTTCGGAGATCTAGTGAAAAAAGTAAAAAAAAATCCATTTATTGGCGGTCAAAAATGAACTTTAGATAAATGCACATCAAATTATAAGCTATTTTATAGAGATTTTAATAACACGGATAAATTATTTTTACAAATCTATGGGTTCCTTAACATCGTTTGCCCGTAAGACGGAGACGCGGCGCTTAGGCGCCTCGAAATTTTGAATCGATGCCGCTAAATTAGTACGATTGAAAATGAGTTAAAAGTTTTAAAAATATTTCAAAATAAAGAAAAAAATTTTTTGCATAAAGTGTTATTTTTCCCAAAAAGTCACTGATCAAAACTTTCTCAAAAATCTAATATTTTCAAAGTTTAAAAAAAATTAATTCAAAAAAAAAAAAATAATAATTTAGTACGGGAAGTTCCAGCAATTTGCCTTAAGGCACGATGCCAAGCACCGCTAGCTTTTTTTAAATCTTGAACTAAAAAAAATTGCCTTTGAATTATTCGAATCTGATAATTGTTCTCTCAAAAACTGCTATTTTTCACACTCTTATATTTAACTCTGAAACGTCTATTCCTGTCTTTGCCAAAAACTAATCACCATATCTTCTCTTCACTGCGAATTGAATATTTTTTGAATCATTCAAATCGGATGCTCTATTTTCTCAAAAACTTAATTTCTATCAATTGGACCGACCTTTTCCAAAAACTAATCAGCACTAATCCCCATAAGTATGAATCGAATTCGATTTGAATCAGGTTAAGAGATGCGCCCCAAAACATCGACAAAAAATTGTATCCAACCATACACACTAGGGTGGTCCTTAATATGGACATTTTCGATTTTTTTTGCTCCCAAGGGCTCAAATGCTTCCAAATTCAAATCCAAAAAAATAATCTCTAATAGATTTAGATCTTAATATTAACATTTAGATAGTCTGCATTTCAATTAAGTTTCATATATTCATTATTAGCATATGTCATTAAGTAAATTCTTGCGCCATCTGTGATAGCAGACTTTTAGCACTTATATGGCAATTTATTTCTGATAATTTGAGTGTCTACATCACCAATTAAATAAATATTTTTCTGCTAAATTAATTTTGATGCTATAATGAATAAATATTTGAATTCGTTGAACAGCCCACATGGATTTAATCAGAGGTTAAGTGAATTATAAATATTTTTAAGTGTCATAATATTTGAGTTTACAACAGGTGACGCAAGAATTCACTTCGGTCTATCTAAATGTTAATATTAAGAGCTAAAACTTTTAGAGATTATTTTTTTATTACTTTGGGAGCAAAGAAAGTCGAAAATGTCCATATTAAGGACCACCCTAATACACACATTTACATTTTCTGAGGTATGCCAAAATATTCAGAAACTCTTTAAACGACAAGTTATGCAAAAAAAATCAATTTCGATTTCTGGACAATTACGATAAGCCACCCTACGGAAAGTTTAGTTAAATATTAATGGTAGCACACTGCCTTCACCAATTTTTAGAAGATATCTCCATTTTAGTCTTTTTTGGACCGCGTTTACTTGTAGAAATTGTCCCTAGCTGTCTGGCACAGTTTTTTGGATGAGTAGGAAGCCCTTTTCTGAGTTTTATTCACTGTCTTTCCTTCTATACATTTTTGTTAATTTTAACATCTATTTTTCAGGTAATGGTCCCAGCGGCATATCCTTGTCTTTTATGCTGGCTGGAAATAGAGCATATTGCAAAACTGACAGAGCACCTCATGCAGACGAATTGCTGGAAGCTCGTCTTAATTGTGCACCTCGGGATGTCCCTCTTGCGGAACAAGATTTGGAGTTACTCGCAAATGGGCTGGAGGGAAGGACGACGAATCCTGTTTCTTTGCTGGTAAAAATAGAAAAATATACTGACAAATTTTGTGCAAGTTATTGGTCAGAGATATAGATTAGAGAAACATAAGTTGAAATATATGCTAAAAATATACTATATACGGGTGGTCCTAGTAATCTAGTGATCTTACAGTTTAGATATTTCTGTAAAGAAAACATAAAGTATTATACATCGTTAGAAAGGTCTCAAAATTCTTAGTTTTTTTCCATATTTCGCAACTTGGAATTCCGCACGGTGTGGCCTACAGGCAAGTTGCTATCGATAAATTCCAATTTTTAAATGGGCCACTCCATAGTAATTTCTTTCTCATCTGAATGTTAGTAAGAACTTATTTTTAGGTTGGTCTGAAAGAAATATGTTTTTTTAAAACCAGTATGCTAATCTTAATAACGTAGAAATTAATTATGAATTTTCATTAAATATTTTATATTTTAATCCTATCTTTGACATTGGTTATTATTTATTAAAATTAGAGATAATGTTTGATACTTTAGCAAAATCTTACATAGTATAGATACTATTCAGACACTAATTTTATTTATTTAACAATATTCTGAAATTATTCATATGAAATATTATTAACTTTTCTTCATGGTAAGTTTATAGTAATCGCAAAAAAATCGAAAATGAAAATTTCTATATATCTTTACGTTTCAAAGGCTTCTGAACATTTTGGCATACCTTAGAAAAAATGAATGTATGTCTGTGTGTGTATGTTTTGGATACAATTTTTTGTCCACGATTTCGGGCGCACGGATCAACCGATTTAATTTATTTAAAAAACATTCGATTTCTACTGATGAGAAGACGTGCTGATTAGTTTTTGGCCAAGGCAGGTCCAGCCGTTTTGAAGATACGGCGCAAAAAGTGCCATGAACGGTAATTCAATTTTTAAGAGAACGGAGCGCCCGATTTGAATGATTCAAAAAACAATTTACTTGTAATGACGAAATGAATAATTGATGAAATTTTTGGTAAGGCAGGTCTATCGATTTCGGAGATACAAAGCAAAAAGTAAAAAAAAAATTGAAAATTATTACTAATTTAGATACAATTTTGTTAGGTTCCGTACCAAGATTTTTAATTTTTAAAGTTTACTTATACGGTTCAAGCTAATTTCATAATTTTCAGAAAAAAAATTCAAAATTTTAAAAAATGTACAAAGTTTTATACTTTAAATATGAATTTTAAATTTACAATTTACTTTGAAAATGTATATAATTCAAATGGGTTATAATTGTAATTGTATATAATTCAAATGGGTTCTAATCGTAAGAAATATATCCTCAGATGGATTCATTCATTCACCTCTTGCCAATGTAAACATTCTTAAGTGTTTGGGCGATAAGATCGTCACTGTATATTTTATGAACGATACGAGCAATTTGCCTTAAGGCACGATGCCATGTGCAGCTATATTAATCTATATTTCTTTTACAGTTGGACAATCTACAATATCCATCAGCAGATTTAGGAATGGAATTGCCTTCAATGCTGGATTGGCGATACGATCCTGATAAAATGGTAAATAAATTATTATTTATAATAATAACTTATACTAAACAATTAATACTGCTTGATATCAACCTGACCGTTGTTAGAACTAAAACTTGCTAGCCCACGTTTATTCAAGGATGGTTTATGATAGTTGATTTGATGATAATTTTTTTTCCAGATCGATCACGTCGTCTTGGGTAAAGGTAATCCTGGTGGCTCCTGGCATTTTATGGATCCCCATATATTAACTCTATCCCTCGGAAACTGGATGTCCTTACCAGGATACGACTTTAACACCTGGTTAGAAGAAACTTCGCCCCTGAACGAGCAGCAAAGACAACTACACCAAAGCAATACAGGCTCTAGGAGTAAATCTATAGAAATCGAAGATAAAAATATAATACTCGAAGATGTAACAAAAACCAATAGAAAATTAGATAATAAGTCTAGTAATAGGGCTCCTGTTTGGCAAGTTGCTAAGTATTATGAGCATTATGTTAAACAGCAAGGTTTACAAAGGTTTTTTAAAAATAATACTTGTGTCGTTGGCATCAAACCGGTGCAGAGTAAAGGAAAATATTATTGTAGACGAAAATCCTGCGGGGTTGCTAATTTATGGAGTGTCACGGGGTAAGCAACATTATGCCTAAAATATTATATTGATTTCTTAATTTTTATATTTTTACATTTATTAATGAAGTTTTTCCTTATTTTTTCAGATACGATCTACTAACGTTTGAACCATTCCACTATTTATGCAAAAATGTGGTATTGGCATCAGGATCCTCAGATCTGCCAAATTCTTTGGGAATTCCTGGTGAATTGAATACTGAAAATAGAAGCTGGTTGACGCATGATGTTCGCGACTTTGAGCGTCAGATCGAGGACCTGGACGAAGAAAACGTTAAAGGTAATAATAATTAAAAAAAATAGTAAAAACTTCACAACTAGAAATAGTACGATAGATAGATTATTATGTTTTTCTTTTATTTTTTATAGATATGGCTCCGGTTTTGATCCTCGGAGCAGGACTAAGTTCAGCCGACGCTGTAATTGCTGCCAGAGCTAGAAACATTCCTGTAATTCATGTATTCAGGCATCAGTTCACGGGCCTGGATAAACAATTACCTGAAAATATGTATCCTGAATACCATAAGGTAAAACTCTTGAACAATTTCACAGTTTTTTAAATAAAATATGGGAAGTTAAATAATCAAGAAAGCTATTGGTCCTAAAACAAATAACTTTATATATTTACTAGATGACCCGACAGACGTTGTCCTGTACAATTTTTAAATATCCTATTCTAATATTTGCCGTTTACCTAAAAATAATAATTATTGTTTTTAAAATTACTCTTCACACCAAAGTGCATATACATTAATATGAGCGATGTTAATGTAATTAATGATTATTACTTAATTTCATATTTTAAGTGAATTAATTTGTTAAATCCTGTTCATATGTGCATCATTCAATCTGCCATACATATACTGTATCTTATATTAATTTAATTTTTGGCACAACTCAGCTGCTTTTTGGCAATAATAATGTGAACATTTCATTTTTCTCATTCGTAATCATGAATTTCTAATACATATTCTAATATTATCTAGGCTCATAAGTAAATTGAAATTTTTAGCAAATGACAGTTTTCATTTGTTTTCAATGCCAAATTATGTCTCAAATATTGACATGTAGTTTTTTGCAATTTTTTCGATTTATTTCTACAATTCTAAAATTCCCATAACAAAATCCAGACATATTTAGCAAAATCCGAATAATCGTTTAGGTGGAGAATATTTACATACCTAATCACAGAAAAATTTTATATATATAAGAATAGAACAGTTTGATAAATAATTATCATTTATTCATAACTTAGCATGAGATAAATTTTGGTATAAAAAATATAATTTTGGATTAAGTACATAATCATTTTCTACTGTTTTTAACAAATGGAAGCAAAATATGTGAATGATAATTCTTTTTATGTTTGAAGAGTGGTGGTTCTACATCTACTTAAATTTAATTTCTACTCAGTAACACTTCAATGATTAATGACGCTCTCCATAATGAACCGGCATGCGTCTTTTCAGATTACTTTGTTGTGTGAATATCTTATTGCATATACTACATTCATAGGGGGTTTCTCCATTATGCATCAGCATGTGGCATTTCAGATCATCTATTTTTTGAATGACTCATTGCATATACTGCATTTATGAGGGCATACTTGATTATGCATCATCATGTGAATTTTCAGATTTGAACGGGATCAGAAAACAGGGTTGCGTCTTATGTAAATCTGTAGAAAGAGTTCGTGGTGAAGTTGCTTCAGTCTTATTTGCATTTTCTAAAAGTAAGGGATGAACTGTTTTATTTTCTTCGGTCATGTTTTCTTTCTTGGACAAATCATTAGCAGCATTTTGTTTATCAATTAATAATAATATTTCATATTCTAAATCTTCTCTATCAATAATTTTTGAGCTTGTTGCTTTGCTGTTCATTGTCGCAGGCATTGAGCACTATATTACGGTACTATGTTCTTCGATTCCATCCAATGTCAAGTTCTCATTTGGCCAGTCTAAAGTAATTTCTGAAAGTGTATGATTATTTGCATCTATCGTAGAGTCACCCAAGTGCTCTAGAGAAGGAACAATATGATTGGGAGGATTTGAATAAATTTGTCTAATGCTTTTCCAATAGTTATATAAACTTGTATCTTCTAAATCCCCATTCCACTCTCCATAGCAATTTTGAAATGCATTTAATTTTGCCATTCCCAAATGTGCCTCAAAAAGTGCAACAAAATTATTTGAACTTTGTAATGTTGATGGACCTGGTGTTAATGAACCTATTGAACATGTTGGCAAATCTGAGTTAGATGATGGAGTAGTATTTTTGATAAGTTGACTGTAATCAATAGCGTTTTCATCAAATGGGTATAGTCCGCATTTGCGAAAACCATTTCTTATTGTCGCTTTTGTTACTGCCTCATCAATAGATTTCTTAATAATCGGTCCAAAATCTTCTCTTTTTAAACGACGTGCATTATTCTCTATACCCCAAGAATATACATTTCTACTCCAGGCACTTTTCAAGCTATCAAAAACCGCTACGTCCATAGGCTGTAAAATATGAGGTGAATTGGGCAACAAGGCAACTAAAATAATGCCAATTTCTCTACATAATTTACACAGGTGATAGGATAAATACGAAACTTGACCATCCAAAAATAAAACAACTGGTTTTTCAATATTTTCGTTTATGAGGAAAGGATTGAAAACATTTCCAATATAATCAAAAAAGTTTTCGCTGGTCATCCACCCATTATCACTTCTGCCTATGGACCAGGTTTTCGGGTATTTTGCCAATATGTTGGATGGTATCCTCTTATATGGAAATAATGACAAAATTGGCATCAACTTCCCCTCTGCAGAAGCGCCGATCAATACAGTAAGGCATTCCTTGTCATCATTTCCCGATCTGCAATGTAAGGATTTGGAACCTGTTTTAGTCAAAACAGCTTGACCTTTTGGGCACAGAGAAAATGTAGATTCGCCGCAATTAAATATTCTAGATGGGTCTTGTAACAGCTCACTAAAGTCATTTTCTTGAAAATATTGCTGAACTCGCTTGAACCATGCCCTAATTTTGACCTCATTCACACCGTCATGAGCCGTAGTCAAGGGTTGACATAGTCTTTTACTAATCAAAGGGTTTCTTCTAAGAAAACCCTCATACCAATGCCGACCTGGATATCCTCCCTTAAATTTGTTAGACCGACCGAGTTCAGCAACCATTTTATGTACAGAATGTAATAAAATGTCTTTAGTTACAGAAAAACCCATTTGAGCCATCGTTATAACCCATTCAACAATAAGATTTTCTTCTTCGGGGGTCAGCACTGCTGGAGCTCCTGCACGACCTTGCTTTTTGTATTTGCCGTGTAGTTTATCATATAAGGTTTGATTGGGGATTTTATATGTTCTGGAAGCTTTGTACACAGATAAAGTACCATCACGAATTTCTTTTAAAGCCTTTTCTAGGGTTTCGGGCAAATATTTATTTGAAGCCATCGGTACTTTGAAAAACTAAAAAAAAATTTAAAAGTTACACATTTATACATAAAATTTATATTATTGAATTTATATTATCAAAATGAAAAACTCCTATAAAAATGTACTATCCCAGAATAGTGTATGTTTACCTTACTTAATTCTGTGAATGTTTTGTTGCATGTATTGCATTCATGAGGCCGTACTCCACTGTGCATCATCATGTGACTTCTTAGACGACTTAATTGAGTGAATGATTTCTTGCATATGTTGCATGCATGGGGGCGATCACCACTGTGAACGTGCATGTGACTTTTGAGATTACCTAATTGTGTGAATGTCTTATTACATATACTGCATTCATGGGAACGCTCACCACTGTGAATAAACATGTGCTTTTTTAAAACAACCAATTGTTTGAATGCCTGATTGCAAATTGTGCAATTGGAGGGACGTTCTTCAGAATGCGTAATCATATGTGATATCAACCCTTTTGGCAGTTTGAAAGTGTTGTGACAGACTTTGCATTTGAAAGGGCGTTCTTCGCTATGACTAGGCTTGTGATTGACCATATGCTCTTTAAAATGATGTGATTCTACGAATGATATGTTACAAATGTTACATTCATAAATGGATGTCTCGATTGACTCTTGTTTGACTTCCTCTTCTATCATCACTTCAGAATTCATGAATCTTTCTAAACACGTGTCATCATCCTGTTCTTCAGAACAGGATTCAGACTTAACAATATCATCAATAACATCAAATTCTTCAATTTCGCGTTTAATGTCTTCTTCTAAATAATCTGGTGGTTCAATTTTAAGTGCATGGTCATTCAAAGACATAATTGATTCTTCTGACATTTTTAAATATTTTCACGACGTAAACTCAGCAAACATTTACGAGAATATTTGTGTGCTCAATAATAATCTAATTAATTTAATAATCTTTCAAATGACTTTAAATCTTAAATTGTTTTGCGTTAAATAACCTAGACAATATAAAAATAATGTTAAATGACTTCAACTTCACTTGCATTTATTATTTGACATTCGAAGCATAGAGTATGTTTTTAGAAAGATGAGACATTTACCCAATCGCTTTGATATATAACAGATGCCGCGTTTTTCAAATTTCGTATGGTTTTCTATTCCTCAATTGTCAGCAAACTTTTTTTTTATAATGAACGCATGAATTTAATTGAATGAATGAATGAATGAATGATTATTACTTTGTAGACAATAAAATAATATGAGATTGTTAGTTAAATGATGATTGTTATATCTTACACCATGAACATAGTAGGCTTTATCAACACTATGTCCTACATAAGATATAAATTACTATAATAATGTCTTAAACAATCAATCTATTCGATGACAATCAAGGTGTGGAAGTAGAATCAAGTTAATTAAAGTTTTTTATTGAAGTAAAACTTCTTTAGGCGCGACCAGGGTGTAAATCCGTACAAATGCAACGGAAGTGCGTTACGGCATAAGAGTCGATAAGATAAGAGTCGAATGCCAATGATTGCCGATTGTCGAGTGCCCGCACGCCATTTTTTTCTAGTGCCCCTCCCCCCCTCCGATTATTTTACCTGTTTTAACAGTTTATTATTAAAATTATTATGTATTTTACTTATTTATTTGGGGAATTTTATGCGATCTATTCTATTGATCTATCCCATTTGTTGTTTTAAAGTGAAATTTTTAACGTATTTCAAAAATATTGTGCAGCTATTAGTAAAAGATGCAAAGAAAATTATATATTTCTTGAATTATATTGAAAAATTTCATATCGGAATCTTGTGTTGGCGCCCCCTAAGGCGTGCGCCCGCGTTCAACGTAGGACCGGCCTTGATTATTGCTTAGTTTCATGTTTTAAGTGAATTAATTTGTCAAATCCTGTTCATATGTGTATCATTCAATCTGCCATACATATACTGTATTTTATATTATTTTAATTTCTGGCACATCTCAGCTGCTTTTTGGCAATAATAACGTAGACATTACAATTTTCTAATAATCATGAATTTATTATACATATTCTAATATTGTCTAGACTCATAAGTAAATTGAAATTTTTGGAAGATGACAGTTTTCATTTGTTTTTAATGCCAAATGTCTGAAATATTTTCAATGTCAAACAATGACATGTCGTTTTTGGCCACATTTTCCATTTATTTCTACAATATAACCATATTTTTACTACACATACATCCTTAAAAAAATCCCTTAACAAACTTCAGAAAGATTTATCAAAATCCGAATAATCGTTTAGGAGGAGTATATTTACATACATCATTGCAGAAGAGTTTTTTAATTATATATAAGATATATCAATAATTTTTATTTTTAATGTTTTTCAGGTTCATCGAATGATGAAGGAACCCTCCGTCACATATCCAAACTACACAGCATTACCAGAACACACAATAGTGTCCATCGAACCCATAACATTCTCGCCTAAAGAATTCTTCAGGCACAAACTCAAACTTTTATCTAACAATACATCTGCTCCAACCAGGCCTGGACATCGTGTAAAAATACTCAACATAAAAACCAACACCAGCAAAGAGATGATAGTCTCTTTTTGCGCCATCTTAATCGGATCCAGACCTGATCTGACTTACCTTCCTGATAACATGTCTGATGAAAAAACTTACATAGAAAATAGGATAGAATCTTATTTCGAGAACCAGGAAATTGCTCCCAGGATCAACGCGAAATTGAGAAGATGTGCCTTTTGCAGATTTTGTAAAGTTTTAAGAAACCAGTCCTCCATGGTGAATCATTTACCACAAACGGAGGTTCGTCCAGTAAGACTTTCTAATACTGGTGATTTAGTAGGGATTGGTGTCGATCAGAACAAACCAGTAGACTGCAGATTGAATCCAATCGCGGTGAATAAATTTACTAATAAGGTTTTAAATGCCCCTGATGGACTCTATGCAATGGGACCCCTGGTTGGTGATAATTTTGTGAGATTTATACCAGGAGGAGCATTGGCTATAGTCTCGGATTTGTATAAAAATCGTAGTGTGCTGGATTGTGACATCGGTTTGATAAAGGAATCAGATACTAGATCGTGAATGAACTGGAGCTAGTAAATGGTAAAAATTAATTATAAATATTAATATATTATGCGGAGCACTTTAAGTTCTTGGTTTTTACTTGAAACTTTGCTGAAGAAACCATAGCTTGAAGTGACATTTTCTCTAGAATTAGGTTTGGTATTAAAAAAGTAAAACAAATATTTTTTTCTAGCCAAATGTTCGTTGGTGGTTTCCTCGAGCCTAAATTTCCAACTTTTATTTTACCAAATATTACTATCAGAAGACGTTTTCATCTATTTTATTAGCTTTTTCAGATAATTATTCAATACTAAACAATTACAAATATTTAAGGAGGTCTTCCTATGTGACGGCCTGTTTTTTAGGGATATTTTAGGATTTTTTTTCTACGACCAGTAAATATTTAGAGCTTCAAGTTTTTCACCATTTATTAACACATATTTGGACAGTATAAATATAAAATTTCAGCTAAAAATATTCAGTCAAACTAGAGTTACAGCGCTCGGAACACCCCCGCCTCCAAAAAAAGAGCTCCCACTTCCTCCACGATTCCGGCTGATCGGCTTATCTGAAAAAAAAAAAAATAAACGGCGTTTTAATTTGTAGGCTTAAAAGCTCGGAATGACCTATAATCAAATGAATATAAAAAAAATTGATTTTTGATAGACATTTGAAATAAAAGTTGCAAATTAGGCGTTTTTTTTGTTTTTTGCTATAAAAAAATCGAAGTTTTGAAAATTTTCATTCTGATTGATAATAGTTCATTCTATGCGTTTAAATATATTGAGTGTGCCCTGTAAATTTCAAGTAATTCGGTTCAGCCGTTTCTGAGATACAATGGAGGAAAGTTTGAAAAACACAGTTTTGAGAAAAACGCGTTTAAAGTTTCAAGTCCGTTAAAAACTACCGAACCGCTCTTTCTTTTACCTGCTGTATCTTTAAAACGACTTCGAATTTTCTAAAATCGCTTTACTACCGTATTCTAGACTTGTTAAGGGAGCAATTTATGAAAAAAAATCGATTTTTTCAACCCATGACATAGGAAGACCCCCTTAAAATATGAGTTTCCAATATGGGACAGTTTGTTGATTTTTGCAACAACTTCGTCAATTTTTTCTGAAAAATTTCAAAAACTAATAAAAGCTCAATCTTTTGGAAATATTTTGTACAAACTAAACTTTTGGTGCATGGCATCGTGCCTTAAGGCAAATTGCTGGAATTTTAAAATTTTATTTATTATTTTAGTCACAATAATTACTGAATGTCTTCTAGGCAGTTGTGGTTTGATGGAAATAAAAAAAAATATTATTGATTAAATAATCATTGAATTCAGAGCGAAAAATATTGATTGAACAAAGCAAAATTTGTCACATTCGACACTCTGGATGTCGTCTATAACGGCGACATTCGTACACACGGTCGTCGAACGGATGTCGTCCATAGACGACAAAAGGGTTAAATTTATTTTAACTTCCATTTTTATTCGTTAATTTTTATATTTTTCAGTAAGATACAAAATATCAGACGACTCGCAGAATATGTGATTTTGAGTCGATATATTTTATTACGACTTGTTCCAAAATTTTATTTAAAGTGCGAAGTTGAATCTAAATTTTATTTTTGTAATTGTTTTATAAAATTTCATATATATTTTTAGCGACCACAATATATGGTAATAATCTACAAAAGTTTTAATGTAAGATTGTTCAAAATGTCGTTTTTAGTTTTTTATTTAAATTATTTTATTAGAATATTTATTTATTGATTTTATACATTTTATTAATTGTATTAGATAAATTAACAATTTCTACGAACTATGTGCATTTATGCATATTAGCCAGTTAACTGTGGTTGACGAGTATACTCGTCATGTATAAGTGGCAGAATTTTGCGTGTTGACGAGTATACACGTCATGCGTATAAAGCAGTGAACATTTGCCATTTAAATTGAAAGTTTTGAGTAAAGCACATTATATTCTAAAATTTCAAGATGTTCAGAATTGGGGGTCTATGACTGTACGAAATAAATTGTTGTAAGTGGCATTTTGCCTTAAGGCAAGTTGCACGAACTTTCGAAAATTTGAAAATAATATAAGAATTAGTATTTAGCCGTTTGAATGATATTTTTTCCTATCTTTGTTTTGAAAGTAATTTTTATTTTTCACCAAAAACTGTCTACTTTCTTTCATTTACTTGTATAATATTTCATCATTTATTGCGTTTTTAGTTTATATTAACAAAGAAGTAAAATATGATTATAATATTCAATTTATTAAAATAAGCTCAAATTTTTTATCTTACTTTTTGTTTGACGATTATACACGTCATGTCACGTTTCTGACGACACTGTTTAATGAGCACATCACAGTTAACTGGTTAATAATAAATATTAAAATATAAGTGTCAATTTATTGGCTGAGAATGTTCAAATTTAACTATGTTATAAATTTAAAGATTGATATTAATAATTTGAAAATGACGATTTTTTAATTATAACATAGTTATACAATAATTCCCACAAAAGTCCACCCAAAAAATTGGCAATTTTACTTACCAATTATTTTGTCAAAGATATTACTGCGGCATTTATAATATTTTAGTATTTTAAATGTAAATTAATTTATATATAAATGTATATTGGTGTACCTACTTACTTAAATAGAGATTATATGTATTTTTTTTATATATTTTCAACGTCAATTAATATACGTAATTATTATTTTTTTATAATATTCCACCTGTGATATGATATAATGATACTTTGTAATATTGTTGTTAAAATATTTGTTTAATAAGGATAGAATAAAATGTCAATTGTATATATTACTAATGTAGGATAATTTGTTAAGTGAAACCTCTTTTTTGAAAAAAAAATGGATGGATGGAAAGTACTAGAGTCTTGAAATTGATATGATAGATTTTATAATTTTTTTTAGGTGATTTTAAAAATGGAAATTTTTAAATTTGTTTAGTACTTTAAAGAAGAAGTTTTACGTAATTCCTAAATCGGTTCTCAACTCTTGCTTTGTAAAAATGCTTACAATTAATTTTCAAAGTTATTATATTTAAGAATGGAAGTTTGTAATTTATAGTTAAAATAAACTAAATAAATAAAGTGCAATAGTTAAGCATGAATTAAATACTAATTCAAATACAATTTCATCGTAAATTTGGGTTTCTGAATGATTAAACTAGAAGAGTTCTAGATTTAATTTGGCTTTATTTAATTTATTTTTATTGATAAAATGATGTTTGTTTTGGTGATTATTTTAATGGTAGATGCTTCATCTTCTTTGATATAATAACTTATATATTTTAATAATTAAATTAAAATTTTTATAACAATTACAAACTTTGGCAGAGCTAAAGTTGAGAATAAAAAGTTAGGAATAATTCATTACAAACTTACATTTTCCTAAAGTGTAACATTACATAATTTCTAGTGATTGGACTATCAATTAGATAATTAAAAAGATTTCATACGTTAGAATGTCAATTATCCCTTTATATTATTATATATTTATATAGTAAGTCGTAAAGACACGGTTTTTGCAATTCATGGTTCGTCGGTTCAATTCCCGACAAACCTGGAAAAATTAAATTATTATATATTTATATAATAATGTAATGTTTAATTGAATTAATGTTGATATTGTTTTTTTTTTAACCCTGAGAAATAGGTACGAATTAGTATTAAGGAACCACAAGTGCTTTTATAAAGACCGTTTCTGTATTAGAGCTTTGTGCAATTTATAAAAATGAGTAAATAATAACTATCATTTTATAATAATAAATATAATAATAAAGGTAAGAGTCGTCTTAATAAATATGTTAAATTATTTCAGATGATCTCTGAAAATGGAAAAAAATCAGCATGACATGATATAAAAATAATATAGTAAATATCTAAATTGAATAAAATAGTCAATCAAAATATATGTAGAGTCTGCTTCCATTGTCCTATGTCATTATTGCTTGACATCAGGCTGTCCGAGGCAGGTATCGAATTATATTTTATCGGTATTTTTCAAAATGCTCAAATTAAAATTATTATTTCTTGAAACATAAATTAATGCATTTGTTTAAATGTAAAATGAATCTAAAATAAAAAAAAAGTTCTATTTACTACAGAAACGGCAAAAACGGTTTGATATTTATTTTGTAAAGTATTTTAATGTGATCCCATTTTAAATTGTAAAAACTTGAAAATCTAAATAAAATGTAATATTAACATTAGTTATAAGATAGTGCAGTCTCTTTAATTTAAATGCATAATAAGATTTAAATTATATTAACTTAATGTAATATAATTATTAGTTTGTTACGTGTTGTTAATTGAATGTTATTTGTATATTGAAGGCGTGAATATACTATTTGGAATAAAGAGATTGTTTAAATAAAAAGCTGTAACTAGGTGTTAGTGGCATTTTGCCTTAGGGTAAGTTGCATAAACTCAAAAAAGGAAATTGTCCTTACTTTCGTTAATTACTTGTTACGTCATAATTTTTTTTTTTGAAATTTTTGGAACTTCTGAAGGCAAAATTTTGTTCGAAGTCTTCAGAAGAATAAAGCAATTGCAATTCAGAAGTTGTGTAAGTAAATGTAAGTATTTTTCTGCTGATAACTATTTTTTTTATTAAATGATAACACATTTTTTGTTTTTTGTTTTTTTTTCACCAAAAGTTGGAGGACCTTTGGAGTATCTTCAAGAACTGTTTACTACATGAACAATATCACAAATTTTACCTGAACTAGGATAGAATAGAATGCATTTGTTAAGTATTTTTATTATTTTGCTGTTCTTGTGTTTATTTCTATGAAATATTAATACAGTTTTTTGTTTCTTCCAGAACTAACAGAAATTGTTAACAGTACTTCAGAAGTATTTCAAGAATTTATTACTTCTAAGATATAAATTATTCTTTCATATTTTTTGTTTACTCGAAAACTTATTCAGCTATACAAGTTTGTAAATTGCTGATGGACTTTTGGATTGATTTTCAAGAATTATTTAGCTCGTGGTATGTAGGCACAATAATTCATACAAATAATGTCAATTTTAAACTAAAATAAATTTTATTGAAAAGATATATATTCAAATCGCATCAGAATTATTAACTTCCCGTAGGATCGTTATAGTAATGGGCCGAAAATCAAAAATGAAAATTTTTGCATATTTACACGTTTAACAGGTTTCTGAGCATTTTGGCATGCCTCAGTCAAAACAATTTACTTTGATATAAAAAAATATATATATTTTTTTCAAAAAAAAAATTTTTGAATATCCAAAATTTTTTATATTTTAATTTCAATTCTGGCTGAAGTTCTAAAGCTCACATATATACAAAATAAATAATTTCAACTTTGCGATTCAGTTTATATAATTCTTATAAATATTAGAAAATGTTACAATATTTATAATAATCTATTTGAAAACATTTAATATTACTCGAACATTTCGTTACGGTACGGGAAGTTCCAGCAATTTGCCTTAAGGCACGATGCCATACAGCACTAGTATTATTAATGTTAAAAATTTTTTCGTTGTTTTATTATTAAATTATGAAATTTTAAACACCTAATACGCGTTATCATGTGTTTTAGACGAGAACGCGCGTAAGTACAATGTCAATAACATATTTAAATTTTAAATCTTTTCAAGGACCAATTAATTACGATTTCGTTTGCCAAAATTATAAAAATTGAAAGTTCTGACTCTTTGAAATAATTCTGCACATTTGCCAAAATTCATTATTTAAGGATAATTGCAAGAAATATTAAACCGAAGAAATAGAAACTAGTTGAAAGTGGCATTTTGCTTTAAAGCAAATTGCATTCACTTTCCAAACTGTGTAATAATTGACTCAATCGACCGAAATTGAGATTTAGATATTTAGATTAAATTTAGAAGTTTTACTTATAGACTGCTCGATTATTTTTTTGCTAATTCCAAAGAGGCTCTTCTTTATCGAAATTATTGCAAAAGTCTTTACATTTGTGAAATTCAAATTTTGACTCATGACATCTCAAAAACGATTTTTGACACAAAATTTGACTATCAAATTTTTTCAAACTTTGATGAATTTAAAATTTTTGAAATCGGTCCAGCCGTTTTTGAGAAAACGTCGATTGACGGCAAACAATCTGTTCACACACACACACACACACACACATACTTTTTCCAAATTTGATCACATTCGATTCAGAATGGCTTAAAACGTCGTGAAAACATAAAATCAGCAAATCGCATTTTTTGGCAAAAACAAACTTATCCTTCGAGAAATTAATAAATATAAAATAGTTAAAATGGATATGTATATACAAATTCGAGTGGACCTCAATATGGATGTTTTCCAATTTACCAGAAGCTCAAATGTTTCCAAATTGATAAGAAACAGTTCTTTGAAAATTTTAGCTTTTAATATTAACTTTAAGATAGTCCGCACCCCAATAAAATTTCCTTGGTTCTTCTTCCAAAGTAAATATTTATTTTTGCAAAATATATCAAATTTTTGTTGTAATTTTTTTGTTTATGTTCAAAATAAGCAAATACAATGTTATAGTCATTATTTTGGTTCACTTGTCGCTAAGTTATAAAATTCTAAAAATCAAATGGAATTTTACTCATGTTATTTTTTTAAGAAACTTTGATTGGAGTGCGGACTATCTTAAAGTTAATATTTAGAGCTAAAATTTTCAGAGAACTGTTTTTTATCAATTTGGAAGCATTTGAGCCCCTTAGAGAAAACAAATTCGAAAATATCCATATTAAGGACCACCCTAATTGTATATGTTTGTATAGAGAGACCAAGAGACTATCTATAAATTTTATATGTGAATATTAATATAATGTCAACTTGTCCAATCAAAATCAAACAAAATAGAGTCTAGCTTTGGGGGAACGATAAAATCCAAAATGTCAAATTCTAAGGAGGAAGCAAAAAAAAATACATGGACAAGGTTTGGAATGAGATTGGCCTTAAACACGGCTTGCCATCCATTTGAATATGCTAAAGTTTTGATTCAGATTGGCTATGAGCCCATACCTGCCAGGGCGACTACTACTTTATTTGGCAGATCGGCTTTGGTGCTCCCAAATGTTTTCCAATATGTCAGTTACATTAAAGGAATTGATGGCCTGTCAGGTTGCTATCGAGGTTTGACTCCTAAACTCCTGGGTAATGTGGTGAGTGTCCTGAGCAGTGAAAAAATAGCCGAGCAATTAGGTTTGGGAGCAACTCCTGAAAAAGAAGATGTTAATGATGATGAACTCACGGATACTGAAAGGAGGAAGAAGTTCGAGAAGTCTTTGTCGAGGGATTTGATTCTTCACATAAGTGGTACTATAATTAGTCATCCCTTCCAAGTAGTCACTGTCAGAATGATGAGTCAGTTTATTGGTCGCGAAACAAAGTATTATTCAATTTTGGGATCCTTCGCAACCATCTATCAGGATGAAGGTATTGGAGGATTCTTCAATGGTCTATGTCCAAGACTGTTAGGAGACATTGCTTGTCTTCTGTTTGCGAGTGCTGTGACATTTATCATCAACAAACATTTGGTACACGATAAGGAAACTCGCAGCTACGTAGGAGCAATCGCTACTTTTATCACAAGCACCATCATGTATCCATTCCAAGTGGTCTCCAATTGTATGGCTCTGTCAGGATCAAATTTGGCAGCAAGTAAACCACCACATATGCCAATTTTCAATAATTGGCAGGATTGTTGGGCCTACCTAAAACAACGTGGGGAGCTCAAACGAGGTTCGTCTCTTTTATGGCGTTTTTGGAGACCTCCGACCTGCGATTTGGGCCCCCTGACACCAATACCTCCTGGCGACATCGCGAAATCTATCGGATTTGAGACTATGAATGAAAGCTGCCCAAATGATAACCCAGACTTTGCAAGGGCCAAAACTTCTACGTAAGTTAAATGTTTTGTAGTAACGTGAATTGTTGAAGAGAAAACATTATACGGGTATGAATTTATTTTGTTTCCTCTGTTATTGTATTATTTATCCATGAAAAATAAATTAGTTGTGAGGAACTAGTTATTTATTTTAATAACAAAATAATAAATAAATAAATGATAAATTTGTTAAAGCCAAATACCTTTTATTATCCAAGACTATTTTTTTCAATGTAAACTCATTATTATTTTCCAAGTGTTAAATATTATTTACTAACAAAATAATCTTGAACTTTTATTGTTAGACATGAAATTTATAATTTATTAATAAATATTGATGTCAAAAATATCGGATAACTGTATATTGGATATGTATTATATAATTATAATATATATTATCGGATATATATAATATTCAATGTAGATTAAAAATTATTTTCTACATGGTAGATATTAGGTTTGTTTTTTATGTAGGTATTTATTTTCAATATATTAGATGAAATAATTAAATTAACATTTAATTTACATTAACATAACTAATTAATAAAATATTATTTATTGGCAGCCAATATAAGTTTACATTCTGAATAAAATATTATTTTCTAACAAGGGCTGAACATCATTTCCCAAGAAGTAAATATCATATACTAGTAATTTAGTCATTATTTATTAATTTGCGGATTAAGTAGTATTTGTTATTAAATATTGATTTTCACCAAGGGATATAATCTATTTACAATCTAATTACAAATATTCTAAAGATAAATTTATTAACTTCCCGTACGGTAGTTATAGTAATGGGCCGAAAATCGTTATTGGAAATTTTTGCATTTCTAGACGTTTTGAAGGTTTCTAAACATTTTGGAATACCTTAGAAAAAATGGATGTGTGTGTGTGTTTTGTATGTCTGCTTCTTTTCGTCCACGTTTTCGGGCGCACGGATCAATCGATTTGAATGGTTCAAAAAGCATTCAATTCCTATTGATAGGGAGATGTGCTGATTAGTTTTTAGCAAAGGCAGGTCCACGCGTTTTGGAAATACAGAGCAAAGAGTGCAGAAAATAGAAATCGAGTTTTTGAGAGAACGGAACATCCGATTTGAATGACCCAAAAAACATTCAATTTGTAATGATGAGAAGAAGTGGTGATTTCTTTTAGGCAAAGACAGGTCTAATCGTTTAGGAGATACCGAGTTGATTAAGTTTTGTATATTAAAACTATACTATTTATAATAATCTAAATCTTTATTAAAAACATTTAATATTCCTCGAATAGTTTATTACGATACGGAAAGTTTCAGCACTTTGTCTTAAGGCACAATGACATGCACCACTAGTTTTAGTTTTTACTAGGATTTAATTTTTAACAAAATTTTAGGATGCAATTTCTAAAAATTTATCGAATATATGAAAATGGCATATTTTATTTAGAATATTTCTTTGCACGACCGCGTTACATGCTTCAATGATATTCAATGTTTATCAAATAGAGCAGTGGGTGTTAACCTATTTATGTACTGTGTTGGAACAAGGATTTGAATAATGATAGAAACCAACAAATGTTTTAAATATCTCTCATCACATCTAATTATTAAGGGCGCGTCCACTAATCACTTGAGATTTTTAGGGGGAGGAGGATTTGACAAAAAATCACGTAAAATTAAGTGTGGAAAGAAGGGGTATAGTAAGAAATCACGTGTATTTATTATTATTTTTTAAAAAAAATCCAAACATTTTCAAAAAAATAAAAAAATACAATTCTTTCTCGTCACTAAGAATACACGTGATGTTTGATGGGGATAAAGAGATAATTTGGATATCACAATGTATTTGAATATCACCAAGAGAGGGTCGTCCAAAAACCTCTTAAAAATCGATCACGTGATTAATGGATGCCCCCTAAATTGTTGGATAATTTTGAATATTACCATGTATCACCAAGGGAGAAGGTGGTCCAAAAATCAGTAAAAAATAGATCACGTGACTAATGGACGCCCCGTAAATTGTTTTTAATAGAGTTGTAAACGTGTATTAGGCATCTTCTTTAAGTTCTTAGGTTGTAAAGTTAGGTTGTCAGGTTGTTAATATCTTGGGTTATAACTTATAGTAATCGCAAAAAAAATCTTTAGGGAGCGTCTATTAATCACGTGATCGATTTTTAAAGGATTCTTAGACCCCCCCTCTCCACCTTGGTTATACGTGGTGATATTCAAAATCATCCCTCCCTCCTCCAACAAACAGCACGTATATAGTTACGAGAAAAAATTGTAGAATTTTTGATTTTTTTAAAAATATTTGGATTTAAAAAAAATACAGTTAAAACTCCCTCCTACTCCAATGTGATATTTCGTGATTTTTTTTGTCAACCCCCCCTCCCCTTAAAAACCCCACGTGATTAATGGACGCCCCCTTACGTTTATAATCCTCCTGAATATTTTGGCATACCTTCGAAAAGTGGATGTATGTTTGTGTGTTTATGCGTGCGTGTGTGTGTATGTGTGTGTGCGGATACAATTTTTTGCCGACGTTTTTAAGAGCATGGATCAACCGATTTGAATAATTCAAAAAACTAACGATTCCTATTGATGGGGAGACCTGTTGATTAGTTTTAAGCAAACGCAGGTCTAGCCGTTTTGGAGATACGCACAAAAAGTACTAAAAACGGTCATTCATTTCTTGGAAGAACGTAGCACTCGATTTGAATGATTTAAAAAATATTTTACTTGTATTGACAAAATGACGAATTGATTAAATTTTTGGAAAGGCAGGTCTAGCGGTTTGGGAAAAACAGAAAAAAAAAAAATGTAAAAAATGATATTTGGCGGTCTAAAATGATAATTAGACATATGCACATCAAATTATCAGATATTTTATACATGAGTACTAATTTTGTTACAATTTTCTTGAGTTCCGTATCAAGATTTTTAAATTTTAAAGTTCACTTATACGGTTCAAACAAATTTCTAAATTTTTAGATTTTTTTTTTAAATTTTCAAAAATATATATAAAACTACATAAATTTTAAATTTACAAGTTCAAAAATAGTATATATTTATTACTAATTTCATATTTACAGTTTAAAAATGTGTATATTTCATATGCGTTATTTTACTAGTAAGAAATATATCCTCAGATGGATTTATTTGGCCCCTCTTGCTAATGTAAACATTTTCAAGTGTTTTGAGCGATAAGATCGTCACTGTATATTATATAAACGATAAAATTTATAGTAATATTAATTTTGTCTTTGAAAATAATTAAAACAATTGTTATTAATCACTGATCAAAATTTATTACTGTTTTTTGTCTAGAATATTTAATTCTGGTATGGAAAGTTCTAGCAATTTGTCTTAATTATTTTTTTCTATAAAGGTTGTCCACCCCTGTATCGAAGTAAGATGCCAATATCGTTCGTATCTATTCTATTTATTCCTACTATAATTTATTTCGTGTTCTCATACGCATTCGATGTCAAGTTTGTGCGCCGCCACATTGTGTTAATATACACACACGTGTCTCTAAATAGTTGAGAATTTTATTATTTAAATTAATTTATTTATATATAGTGAATCGAAATGGCTACATCACTACTGCGTGTGCTCAGGATAGAGGTAATATTTTATTTATTCATATTTTGTAATAATGATAATAATAATGGATTGTTACTAACACTAAAGAGCATGGTGGTACCTTTTTAGAAGTCTTTAAGTTTTATATTAGCCCGTCATTTGGTACAAAAAAATGCTGTTGCCTAGAAAGTTTTCCCGAGAGTTTTTGAAAATTGGTGATTTTATAGATTTTGATGTGATCTTTACGAATTTTCAACTTTGCACACCTCGAATTTTGCCGCTGCCTGCCGCCGCTATATTGGAAAAAATTGCGTCAAAAATCAGTTTTTCAACGATATCTCCTTTCTGATCATGTTACATTAAAATATCTATATACAAAATTAAACTAGACAAAATTTTCTATAATTTATTCAATAACGTTTTTTTCTGTACCGTCAATAGTTTTAGCGTACTGCGCCGCAAAGTTTCTGCTGCTCGCGCCACCATCGGATATTTAGCCGCTCTTTGCGCTTGAACGCATTCTCTCTAATAATATATAATTTCAATAATGAATTAAGCTTTTCTGCTCAGGTCTGGCCTAGAAATAACATAAATTAATCATTTTTGTTTTTCATTTTTATTTTTGCTGATGATTGAACATTTTTAAACCATTAAATGTGTAATTTAATGCAAATATGAAATTGTTTGTAAGAATAGTTTTGACTATTGATTTGATTGATTGATTTGACTATTGACCTCAGTCCTTCTAAAAGTTTACCTTTATTGTTCTTTCTTTGAGCACTTGATTTACAAAAAATGCAAGTAAACTAGCATACGGAACGATTAAAATATATACTGACGTCTAGAAAAAATACTTCTATTGATTCTGAACTACGGTTTGTCGGTTTTCAAATCGGTTTTTTTAGTGAAAAAAGTCGGTTTTCACTGTATAAATGGAAATGACAAATATAGCCAAATATAAAAAGATAGATAAAAGCATTTTGATTCTTGAAATCATATCATTTCTATAGCATTTGATATCTTATCAGTCTGCAATGATTCCCAGAAATAGTATATATTAATTTAGATTTTTATACCAGTGTATATATAATTTAAATCAGTGTGACTTCTTCTTGAAGAAGTAACTCCTCTACTCAACTTAAAAAATAAGAGTTTTAAACCTTAGAAGCTACAAATTAACAAAACAAAAAAATTTGGAATTATCATATCAGACATTAAAAAACAAGAATTTGGTCGCAAGTATGAAGTATTTTCTATTCCAGGAAAATTTGATTCGTAAACAAAGGACACGTCTATGTAGAAATTCGATAAATGTTCTCAGTTTTTGGAATCGTATTTTATTAAACAAAAAAACAATTAGAATGTTTAAAATTAGTTAATTAAAATTACTCGGAACAGACAATATCCGAGTTTCTTAATCATTTTAAAACTAAAATTGATATTAAAAAGTATGTATCAAAATGTATCTACTATATATATATATATTTTTTTTAATTTAATGATTTTTTTTATTAGAAATGTATTATTTTTATTTATTTGAAAACTTTCTTTTCACTACCATAAAAATAATTTCATTCTTATATGTGAAAATGATAAATACGAATAATTATTTTCAAATTTATTTAATCAAGATAACTATAATCTTTAGTTCTACTAATTAAATTAAAATGAATTTGTTTACTATCTATAAAATTGAACAATAAATAAATTTCAGTCAAATACTGCTCTAAATTACATTAAATTTGTGGATAAATTACAGAATGTTCGAGCAAAAATTTATTTTCTATATAAAATTCGAAAAACCGGTTAAAACGTTTTTTTTAGTAAAATTAAAAATTCGAAAACCAGTTTTCTGAAATGTCGGTTTTTGTATAAACCCTATTCTAAACATATTATACATATTTAGATGTAGAAATACAGATAATTGGCGTTGTGTGTGTTATTAGAAGATATAATCTTATATACAATACGCAGTAATCTATCCGTTGCAATCGAGTTATTAGAACGATTATCGCCAAAGATTATTCCTATATACAGTTCCAATTTGAGTTCATTCAATATTTTCATAGTTTAATAATCCCAAATTTATATAAATATTGCCAAAAAAAAAGAAAAAAATGCATTAAATTGTATGATTTAAAATGTTCAATCATCAGCAAAAAAAAAATGAAAAACAAAAATGATTAATTTATGTTATTTCTAGGCCAGACCTGAGCAGAAAAGCTTAATTCATTATTGAAATTATATATTATTAGAGAGAATGCGTTCAAGCGCAAAGAGCGGCTAAATATCCGATGGTGGCGCGAGCAGCAGAAACTTTGCGGCGCACGTACGCTAAAACTATTGACGGTACAGAAAAAAACGTTATTGAATAAATTATAGAAAATTTTGTCTAGTTTAATTTTGTATATAGATATTTTAATGTAACATGAGTCAGAAAGGAGATATCGTTGAAAAAACTGATTTTTGACGCAATTTTTTCCAATATAGCGGCGGCAGCGGCAAAAAATTCGAGGTGGCAAAGTTGAAATTCGTAAGATCACATCAAAATCTATAAAATCACCAATTTTCAAAACTCTCGGAAAACTGTTAAGGTAAAACTACTAAATGACTGAACTATATGTAAATTGCGTTTTATTTGTGACATGTAGTTGGAAACAACTTACTCCAACTGACTTAACTAAAATAATAGCCTCAGACTAATACTAATTTTCAGTAAATTTTAATCATTTTAATGTTATATAAATATAGTAAATGGTGCTGGATGAATTTTATTAGTATATATGCGTCTAATTCACATCGAACAATGTAAGGAATTAAAACAATCAATTTCTGGTTATCAAAATTTCCGTGCAATGTTGGCCAAGCGATTAAATATTGTGGTCCAAATAAAACAGAAGTGGGATTTTAGTTAGATAAGTTGGAGCAAATACTTGGCGTTTAAATATTACATTTTTCGCTCAACTTTATAATTGATCATGTGAATTGATCTTATTATTTTTAACGTCTAAGAATCAAAAATATTTTTTTTTTGCATATCTTTGCGTTTCAAGACCTCCTGAACATTCTGGCATACATTACAAAAAATGGATGTGTGTGTGAATGTACGTGTGGATATACTTTTTCGTTTATTTATTTTATTTTTTTAATTCCCAATTTTTTATCGAAATTAATTTGGATTTTAATTTTAACTAGCTAAAACTTTGCAATTCAAATTCTTTCGAATATTTTATTACGGTACGGAAAATTCCAACAACTTGCCTTAAGGCACGATGAATACACCACTAGTTTAATTTAGTTTTTTTTTTAAAAGCATTTAAATATTAAAGTTACTGCTCATTCTTATTGTTAGTCTAATTAGATTATTCCATTCATAAAATGGAATCCAATTGGATCAATTTAAGTAAAAATTATGCTTACAAGTTAATTATTATTAATAAATGAATATAAAATTATTATGAACTTCCATGTAAATTTGACTATATGATGGTTTCAAATAACTTATGATTCAATTATGATAAAATTTGCGATTTCATTAGATAAATTTGAACATATAATGCTTTACTTCTAATTATGGTGTTTATTCCATCAATTCCAAAGTTGAATAATTTTATTATGATTATTATTATTTTAATATATTTTTAATAATAATTTAAACATCTACTAAAGTTACTAACACTAATTACGAAACACTAACACGAAAGTTACTTCTCGTCTTTAGTCTTAATCTTTAAATTTTATCAAACAGAATCTAATTAGATCAATTTAAATAAAATTTTCTAGAAGTCAGTTTTTTTTTTATCAAAATTTCAAAGCAATTATGACCAAACGATTGAATTTTGTGCTTCCAAAAATTTTCTGATCTATTAATTATTAATAAATGATGAAGTAAAAAGTTCGAGTTTGAGAATAATCCTAAAGAACCAAATACATAATAAATCCAGTTCAAACATATAGAACAAATACTCAAACTTTAATATAATAAAATTTTAATCTTGAATATTTATACTTATATAATCATGGTCATATACATAATTTTAATCTACAATTTTCTAATATTTAATTCGTCAATTAATTTTTGGTATCATTGAATTTTTCCAATGTTGTTTTCTGTAATAGAATTTTTCTCTATATTATTTTTTTTTTAATTTATTATTATTATTTTAATAAACATTTTATAATTTTTGTTAATGCCAAACGTATGATTGTCTTATTCGATATTGCACTGAAGTTGTAATTTTTTAATAAATTCTCATCTCTTTGTTCTATAAAACCAATTCTAATCAGACTAATTTAAATGAGAATAGTATTTTGATGTATATGAATATTTTTGAAAACTTTAGTAACGAGAATTTATTGCAAAAATCCTATTTTTAAATATTAAATCGTCTTAGAAAACAGAATCTAATTGGATTTATTTGAATTCCTAATTGGATAATTTGAATTAATTGAATTAGATTACATGAAAATACCTATATTTGTATTAAAATTTTAATTTGCATTGTCAAACGATGATCTGTTTTTTATAACACAATTAGGAATTGTTGCAAATATATTATATTTTCTCTGTTTTGTGGTATAAGTATTTTTTGGTTTATATTTTAGTTTTGAAGTTAAATAAACCAAATTTTATTCAATTTTGTTTTATACTTTGTTTCTTACATTTTGTTTCAGAATTGATTTAATATTTTTACAAGATTAACGTATTTAATATCACTTTCACTGTTTTAAGTTTTCGAGGAAAAAATAAAATTTCCCAGAAAATCTGATTTGTTAAATTAGATTTTTCTACGTCCTTTTAATACCAAAAATGGAGAACGAATATCCTTAAATATTATAGGCTTACGAATAGTGGTTTAAATTTTATTTTTATTTTTCATGACTAAGATGAAATCATTACCGGTGAATATTTTGATTTAAATTGATTGTATTGACTATAGTCGACTTCTGACTGGCTATGTTCCTTAATATCAATAATGTTCCAAATTAAATATTATTTTTATATTGCTATTGATTTTAAAATAAACTTTTTCCTTCCGAATTGAAACACGTTTGTTTGTGAGTGAATGAAAAATCACGAGTCCATTTTTATCACTGGTGACCTTGCCGTGGGTCATATCGTTTAAGTTTAAGGTTAGATAATTATTGGTTTTAGAGCCGAAGTGTGTTGAATTCATTTAGTGAATTTCAATATCGGATTTTCGATTCTATAATCTCTTTTATTAGTTATTACATATAGAAAGTTATATAAATCTTACGAATTAACGTCAGAGCTGCTATGACTTTCATTATTGGAAAATGATAAAATGTTGTAAACATGGAATTACATCAACTTATAGATATATGACCATCTATATTAAAATTGTTTATTTAATTTCAGAACCTGTATCAAACCTTTTACTGATTTCTTTCACAATTTTAATTCAATAATTCACATATCTTCAAAATTACTATTTTTTGTAAAGACGGATTTTGTTTTAAATGAAAACAAAATCAGGAACTGAATTCCTGATTTTTTTTGGAAAAAGTTGTTTTTTGTTATTAATATTTTGTTCTTGATTTTATAATATTGTAATAAATTTGTTGATGATTTTGTTTATATCTTGACTGTTTTTTTTACAATTTAAAATGTCTATTTGAGACTCTGGCTTTCAAATCCAAGACTTCGTGTTCATTCCCCGTGTTGGGTGCAACCGTTTTTCCTTGAAAATATAGACCAAAAATGTTTCCAAGTAAAATTGGCTTGGAAAAACTATTGCTTGGAAAAAAATATTAGAGAATTAGGACAATTCATCATAGTGTTGCCTTCTTTGTTTTGGCCATCTCTTGGATTATAGCAAACAATTACTAAAAGTCTTCATTAAATAAAATTATGTTGTGTTAATGACTGCTGTCTCATATTGTTATTATCAACAATTCTGGCTCCTTTTATCACAGTTATGTAATTTTGCTTTGCTTATCTCATAACTATAGGAGATTATGCATAAAACAGGTTTATCTGATGATTTGAAGGTTGTCTTGACTATGGCATATAGTTTGCGATCATTCCTCTCGATATAACTAGATGATAGGAGAACATTGATGTTTTTAAAATTAGTTCCGATTTTTAACCAAACCAGATGAACCAATCAAAATATACATTTTTTTTTAACTATCAGAACTACTCCTTCTATGGGCTGTGTTTGTTATGGAACATCATAACCTAGTATTTTTTTTCGATAAAGCAACCCAATGGTCAACCACTCTTCAATATGTATAGACTGTGCATATCATGGATATGTATATCAATGTATACTTGCATGAGTTGCAGCAATGCCCATAGACATTTATTTGTGTTCTTCAGTGAAATTTTGATGTTAGGAATAGCCCACAATCTTATCCATTACACCATGGTGAGCTTGTCAACATATGTTGTTATGCAAAATATCATCTGGAAACTAAAAGTATTTAAAAATTCGTACAAGTATGCAATGATTTGTTTCGTGTTGACTTTATATTTATAATTTTATTGTAATTATTTGTGTTGATTGAAAAGGCCTTATAGAAAATCTTCATTAATATTGTTTTTAATATGCATCGTTATTTTTGATTAGTTAATATCCCTAAATGTATGAACTTCTTCATCCCATCTATTCCATTTAATTTACGTTGATACCATCTCAATATTATAAAATACCAACTTGCCACCATTGTTTATATACTTCTACTATAGTAAATTTTTTACAGTGATTACAAAAAAACATTAAATAATAAGTATGATATTTACTTTCTTATATCACAACTTCAATTACTCAACAAAGTTATCAATCTGTCACCAACCATAATGTTTTTTCTCATCTTATCAATATTAACATTATATAAATGCAATGACCCCGTCGTCTTGTTACATATTCTCTTTAAGAGTTCAATAATTTTTCAATTATTTACACATTATAAAGAAATTTTGAATAATTCGAGGAGTGGAGGTAAAGAACGTGGACTAGCACTTACTACCTTTTTGGCCAGCTCGGTATCGAGCAGCAATTGTGCCACAATTTCAATTGAGATCATAAATCATAGAGATTTGGTGTTAGTAATAAAACAATAATGAGACAATAATGAATACTTTTGATAATATTTTCATAAAATTAATATAAGGTAATATAAGGTAGTGTCCTTAATTTTCTAGAAATTTTATACTAGAAATATTAATACTACAAACATCCTAATAAATCTAGTTTAACAAATAGTTTGTGTAACTTGAACAATGAACCCATTGTAACATAATGGTTAGGAATGTGAGCTAGCACAATTTTGCCTTAGATTTAGCCCCAACCACGGTCTGCTCGATATCAAGCAGCATGATACTACAAACATTAAAATCAAAATAAAAAAACATTCATTAAATATCGGTCTTTCGGTAGTAGAATTAAGTCCAACACTCCTGTTCACGTGGTAATATGTTAGTGTCGCATTTCTGCGCACATGATTTCTTGTTTACATTTAGATTATCGATAGAGCATTGATGGCCAACCGAGGGATAAAGAGATTTATTTTATTAGTTTATCTCAAACAAAGATTGCACACTTTAATAATATCTTTTCCTTATTTAGTTAATTTACCAAGCTTTCATAATTATATTTCTAGTAGATTTCTTGATGTTGCATACATTTATCCAAAGTATGAGTTTAGATTTTTCAAAGCTTGGAGAGCATTTCCATAATAATTAAGTAGATTTGATAAAAACTCAATAGTTTGTAATTCTACGATGATTTTATTAGACATAGATTTTTGTACATTGTTTGCTTATGTATTACAAATGTCATGGCACACTTAATCTAACTTGGAGCTAATTTGCTCCAAAGCTATTTTAATTAAATTAATTAAAACAGATTACAATTAATAAAATTGTTTATTTATTCACTCAAAAGTCTACTACTTAAACAGTCAATTATATAAATTTTAATATTTTTTTATTTAATTTTTATTATATTTTTTTCCTTTTCAGGCTCCCAATGTCCTCAACGCTCACAAATACAGCACAGGGGCGGCCACAACTAAAATGTTCGTCGATGGACAATTCGTCGAATCAAAAACTACAGAATGGATAGACTTGCACAACCCTGCCACCAACGAAGTAGTCACAAGGTAAACACAAATTATAATATTTAATTAAATCCTCATTGAAAATTATATTAGATCATGGGTCAAGTCTGCAGTTATTGAACTGGAAGATTGAGTATTATACATATATATATTTCCATCAAACTACAACTGCTTAGAAGGTATTCAGTAGTAATTATAACTAAAATAATAAATAAAATTTTAAAATACTATTCATTGGTAAGAATCTTCTTAGTCCATGATAGTGGAAGATTGAGAATCGCTTGGTAATTTTGATGGATTTAATGGTTTTTGGAATTAAATTGAATAATATATTTTCTCATGAAAATAAGGCACTATTACGAATCCTTTTAAGAGACCTTACATAAAATACTGATTCGAAGGATATGGAAATTGGTTATGTTTTTATCCGCTAAATAGAAAATTAAAATAGCAGTGTAAAATCGTGATTTTTGCACGTCCAATAAGTAAACAACTTCTCACCAGGTGCAGGAAAATTTCAAATAATTTCTTAAATGCAATTGTTAATAAATTACAAACAATATAACTACTAATAATTGATATCAAGACGTTTTTGTTGATCTGGAAAAATAAGTTAAAAGTTTTTTAGATAATTTTGTCTTATTTAATTTATTATCTATACGGATAAATGGTTTGGGAATTCTTCCATGAATATAATCTTGAACGACTATAAGTTTTTTTTTTGAAAAATATTCAACCTTTTGGCAAAGAGACTACAGGTAGAATATTTTGCTAGACTTTATTTTCTCCTTCGAAGAATGACTAAATTGTCAAGGATAATTGCAGAAGGCAAATAAATATAAGGGCTGGAAATAATTACATTAATTACATTACATTTTGCAATAATTTTATGAGCATTGGATTCAAAAATTAGTTTTTTACCTAAAGTATCTAAGTTTTGCGTTATTATTTTTTATTTTATATAACCACATTATTTTTATTATTTATATGTATTTTTTTGCGTATAACACGTGTCTATCATCATTTGTTTGACTACTTAACACCAAAAATTGGAAGAGTAAATATTAATATGGAGTAAGTAATTCTAAATATAAATAGTACTTTTTGAATTTAGTTATACAATTATACCAAATTTTATTCATGTACTAATTGTTAATGTAATTATTGATATTACTATTAATTAGTAGCTCGATATTTAAAACAAAATTTTAAACACGATTTTTTTTTTGGAAATAAGTGTCAACTGCAAATGATCATAGTAATTAAATACATCCTTTTGGATTTTGTTCATACAAAAAAAAAACAAATATGTGAATATTTTAATTTCGTACATTTTATTTAATTTTTTAATTTTTTTTAACCACAGAATAGTTCAAGAGGACTTAAATATACATTCACATATAATTTAGATAAAATACAATATAGTATAATATATTATGCACTTAAAACAACACAAAATAGCATAAAACAAAATGTGACAATTTAATTACAAAACACAGAAAAAGATAAAATAATAAAACATATGTGAAAATAAATATAAAAGTTTACTTGAGCAGATGGATAGTAATACAAATTCGTTACAGTAATTACTTAAAATATACATAATATAAAAGGTAAATCAAATTGAATACATCATGGACAGAAAAAACTAAAAATAACTAATTGACCTTACATATTTTGGTGAAATTTTAATAAGTTTCTTCAAAATTTTATATTTCCAAAACTTTGTATTAGTTGTTTTTTTAACAACCATTTTTACGCATAACATTTTTTTTTTCAAATATATATCATTATTGCAAATTAATAAACATTGTAATTTTATTTTAATTTTGTAAAAGTTTGTTTTTCAAAGCGCCAAACATAAATTTAATACTTACAGTAGAAGTACTAAAGAAAAATAAAATTTTGTTCTGTTTTTCACGATTTTGGTTATCATTTTCGTCCAACATTTTCAAATAATAATCGAAAATTTCAACAACTTTTGGAAGTTCTGCATTTTTGCAAAAAAGGGAACAAAATACTCTGAAATGCAACTATTTTTTTTTTGAAAAATATAAATATAGTACTCAAAACATGTTCTGGTATTTGTCAAATTAATGACTCAATGTCTTCTATATAGACAGATTATAATTTATAAAAAAATAAAAAAGAAGTTCTGGTACAACAAATAAATTCTGGTACTCGATAAATAAAACTATAAGCCATCTCCATTAATTAACCTAGGTTTTTATGATTTTTTCCATAATTTATTTAGAAAATAATAATATAATTAGTTTATATAGATATACAAAATTCTAATTGCTTACATTTCCTTTGTGTAATACAAATAAATAAACCTTTTCAAACAAAAAAACTCTGAAATGCATAGCATGATTCCCATAATATTTATGAAATTATAAATTCAAACACATCGTATAATTTATTATTTCCAATAAATTTTATATTAAATTTATATATATATATATATATATATATATATATATATTTAACATTTATATAAGAAATCCAGTCAACGTAGTACTCAATTGAATACTAAAAGACTTAGTATAAAATACTTCTTATTACACAGCTTTTTCCAAATTCTGCTTACTCACCTCTTCCCAGCGCTCCCTCTAAAACATATTTGTGTAAGATAAGAATATTTACCTGTGGGATAAAATTACAAAAGGTGTTCACGTTCTGTTGGACTTTGCAAGGAGAGGGAATTATAAAATACCGGTTTCAAGTACAACCTTTGCATTCTTTTATATCATTTGGACTGTAACTTTTGAAGGAAATACATCGTAAAATGTTTAGAAGTTAAATTTAGATAATTTTTTTGTGAATTTTTGAATATTATAAATAAATAACAAAACTGTGAACATCTCTCTTGTCTTCTGTAAAAATGGGTGTGATTAAGGTAAGAAATATATAAGCTAATAATTATAGATAATGTATATTTTTAATATTATTTATATAGTTTTGTTGATATATATATATATATATATATATATATATATATATATATAATTAAATAATAATTATATAAAATATAATTTTATATTTGGATACTATTTAGCTATTTAGCATTTCCTATGCTGACGTGTCAATAAAATTAAATAGGTGTTAATTTTTCGTTTTTTTTTGTTTTTAGTGTTGCAAATTTTAAAAAATTTATTATATTATTTATTGTAATAAATTCTTGGGAGCTTTTTAAAAATTTAATTCATTATTTAATTATATAGCAGTAAGAGTCTTAATTGTTAAATATATAAATTGAAAGGTTTTTTGTTCCACATTGAAATATATTATTTAATAATAATAATAATGTAAATTTATTTAAAATTGTACAGTTTTCAGATCTCTAGTGAACAAACTAGAATTTTAAACCAAAAATTAATTAAAAACATCATTAGGTTAGAAAACCACGTGGGTTTAAAATAAACCAACAAGTCTAAATTAAAATTACTATAGTAACTATTATATATATATATAATAGTTAAAGAATATTATTTATTTCATAGTCAATGCATCAAAATAAAATTTAAATTTATTTAAAATTCTAGAGTTTTGAGAGCTCTAGAAGCATTTTAAACTGAAGTTTAAACATTTTTAGGTTAGAAACCCACATGGGTTTGAAATAAACCTGATTATCCTAATTAAAATTACTATTTTAAGTGTAAAATTTCTTAACTAATTCTAAACTCACGTTGTTTTCTAACTTAAAATATTAACTTGAAATGTTATTTTCAATAAAAAAATTTTATAGGTAGATGAAAAATATATTTTTCTTTATTTAGGAAAATATTTTTTTCTTTATCCATTAAATCAAATAGTTGAAGTATATTATTTAATTATTTCATAGCCTATCGATCGAAATGAAATATAAATTTATGAAGTTTCGAGAACTCCAGTAAACAAACTAATATTCAAAACCAAAAATCTAACATTTAGAGGTTAGAATAGCACGTGTGTTTAAAATAAACCAATCTCTCATATCTCATTTTCTTGCACGTTTTTTAATTTCCATGCATTTTTAATTATTTGATTAAAATATAAATATGTACATCTTCAGACAGACGAAAGTGTATCTGTACAACAGTATATATTTATTTTAAACATATCATTATTACATATATAATATGGTCATTACAACATTTTATATAATTTATTCTATAATTCGATCACACCTATATTCATTTTTACGTTCATATATTGGTGTAATTTATTTATCAAGATTCTTTTTATCATTTGGGTACTTTATGATTCTATCTCATTTTTTCTTTATTTTTAGGGTACCAAAATGCACACAAGAAGAAATGGAAAATGCAGTCAAATCCTCCCAAAAGGCCTTCGAATCCTGGAGCCAGACATCAGTTTTGACCAGGCAACAGGTCATGTTCCGCCTGCAGGACCTGATCAGGAAAAACATGTCTGCCTTAGCCAAAAATATCACTTTGGAGCAAGGAAAGACCTTGGTGGATGCCGAAGGAGACGTTTTGAGAGGATTACGTAAGAATAATAAATAATTGCTAATTATATTAAGTTTATATTCAGCCTCTATATGCAGTAGTGTAACTTTTAGATCACATTTAAAATTGTTCGGTAAATTATCAGAAATTTTGGTATTACTAAACTTGTGGCACACGTATTTCGAAGTATAATGAGTAATATCGAAAATCTATATAACTAACCAAACCTCTGGTATCTGATGCACTTGAGACATTTCTGACCAAATTTTGAGAAGTTTTGTTATGCATTGAAATTTGTTTTTTATTATCTATCTTAGTTATTTTTTTGACCAGTATCTTCTGCCTGATACATTTGAGAGATTTCCGATCCCTAAGAAGTTTCTTGATACATCAGGCAAAGTAAAACTGTGGTAATTCCGTGTTGACTTGTTCAGTATACATGAATCAACCCCGTATGCCTCATACATTATATACAAATAACTACTGCCAAAATTATTTTGGACAATTTTGGACCATCAAACTAATTGCTGGTAAATATTTGCAGAGGTTGTCGAACACTGTTGCAGTATCACCAGTTTGCAAATGGGTGAAACCATGCAAAACATTGCAAGGGACATGGACACACATTCTTATACTCTGCCTTTGGGAGTCACAGCAGGTAAGGGAAAAATATACTGACTAGTTGGTATTGGTATTTTGCCTTTTAATCAATAAAAAATAAATTAATTTATGAGTTATTAAAAGTATTCCGAGTGGATTTTCTTACACATTATTGAAAACGAACGAACACATTAACTCGGAATATTTTCTAAAAGCAAATTTTCAAAAATCAACAATTTTTATAATTGAACCAGTTGTCGTAAGACTTTAATGGTTTTGTATGTTTATCAAGACCAAGTACTCCATCGTTATATCAAGTAAATCCTCTAATTTTAATTTTAACAAACCTCAAATAAAACTACTCCTTTTCTCAAACTTTGATGAATTTTTAAAATTAAACTACTTGTCGTAAGGGCGTAATATTTCAGTAAGTTCTATAAGACCATGATATACATCGCCAAAAAGAATTCCATAAGAAAGAATTCCACAAGAAAACGGCTCGGTAGATTTTCACCTAAAACTAATCAATATCATTCCCAATTAATATCTTTCGAACAGTTTTTGATTTTATAAAGTCGATTCGGTAGTATGAGCTTAAATGTGGACGAAAAGTTCAAGACTTTTTTTCAAATTACAAAGAAACGGCTCGCCAGATCGTCGCACAAAACTGACGAACGATAATTCTCATCGAGATACATCAAATGGTTTTTAAATTTCTGAAATCGGTTCAGGTTTTTTGAGAACGTCGATTAAAAGTCAAGTTTTGACAAATGCCAAAAAAACGATACCAATTTATGCAAACTTTGACGAATTTTTAAAGTTAAACTAGTTATCATAGGGACGTAATATTTTAGTATGGTTTATAAGACTATGGTATCTACCGTCAAAAAATTAATAATAACTAGCTGTAAGTGGAATTTTGTCTTAAGGCAATTAAGGCATCGTGCCTTAAGGCAAATTGCTGGAATTTCCCGTATCAATTTTTTTTTTTTCAAAAAACGATTAACATTTTTGAAAAAAATTTACTTCAAAAAAATAAGATTTTTGAGAAACTATAAATTGGACCAAAAATTACTTTTTTTTCTTTATTTTGACATATTTTGAAAGATCTAAACTTTTTTCAAAGCAATCGTACTGTTTTAACTGCATAAAGACGAAATATCAAACCGCGTAAGCGCCGCGTCACCGTATAACGCGTAAACATTGGTACGGAACCCATAGGACTGTAAACCAAATTCATACTTATTGTTAAAATCTCTATAAAATATCTGATAATTTGATGTGCATAAGTCTAATGATCATATTTGACCGCCAAATGGCATTTTTTTTTACTTTTTTCATTAGGTCTCCGAAACCGCTAGACCTGCCTTTATGAAAATTTGATCGGTTCTTCACCTTGTCAATATAAGTAAAATGTTTTTTGAATTATTAAAATCGGACCCTCCGTTCTCTTAAAAACTGAGTTACCGTTTTTGGCACTTTTTGCCCCGTATCTTCGGAACGGCTAGACTTCCCTGCGTCAAAAACTAATCAGCACGTCTCCTTATCACTACGAATCGAATGTTTTTTGAATTATTCAAATCGGTTGATCGGTGTTCCCGAAATCGTCGACGAAAATTTGTATCCGCACATACATACACACACGCGCGCGCACACACACACACACACATACATCCATTTTTTCTAAGGTATGCAAAAATATTCAGAAACCTTTGAAACGTCGAGAAATGCAAAAATTTTCATTTTCGATTTTTTTGCGATTACTATAACTTGCCCTACGGGAAGTTAAAAATAGTCGGATTTTTTTTTAACACATTATTACAAGAAAACGACCCTGCCAAACTCTACCAAAGACTAATCAGCACGATTCCCATCGAATACCTTTCGAACGGTTTTTGAATTTTCAAAATCGATTCAGAATTGCGGGCTAAAACGTGAACGATTTTTTTTTACTTATCTGCTATTTACAGAAACGGCTTGGCCGATCGTCGCACAAAACTGCCGAACAATAGTCCTCATCGAGACGCATCGAATGGCTTTTAAATTTTTGAAATCAGTCCAACCGTTTTTGAGGTAACTTCGATTTACGGTGACAAATCTGTTCACATACACACACACATACTTTTTCCCAATGTTGGTCTCATTCGATTCAGAATAGCTTGAAACGTCGAGAAAAAATTAGCGAATCAAATTTTTTGATGAAAACATTACACTTCTCCTTCGGGAGCTTCACCAGGAGCAACATTGAATATGCTCCTGATGTTTAACGAAAATAAAATCTATGATTTTATATTAACTTTTTTTTTAAGGTATCACACCATTCAACTTCCCTGCCATGATTCCCTTATGGATGTTCCCCGTGGCAACTGTTTGTGGAAACACTTCCATCATCAAGCCAAGTGAACGTGATCCTGGTGCGACCATGATGTTGATGGAGCTCCTAAATGAGGCTGGTTGCCCTCCTGGTGTTGTAAACGTGAGTAGACCTAATTTGTTTGTGTTAGTCTAATTTTATTTAGCTTATACAACTCTATACTAAAAAAAAATCTGTTCACACACTCACATACTTTTTTTAAATTTAGTCTCATTCGATTCAGAATGGCTTGAAACGTCGAGAAAACATAAAATTGGCGAATCGGATTTTTTGGTGAAAACATAAACTTCTCCTTCGGAAGTTAAAAAATACTTTTGTTCAATAATGATAAATATATCTGAAATATACCTGGTTATATATTTTTTGCCCCCTACTTTCAAATAGTCAATCATTTGAATATACCATACATTACTTGTTTTTGATATAATAGTGGCGGACTTCTTTACTCAGACTTTTAAACTATGCTCAACCCTAATTTTTGACTAGTGGTGTATGGCATCGTGCCTTAAGACAAATTGCTGGTACTTCCCATACCGTAACGAAATGTTCGAGGAATATTGAGTGTTTTCAAATAGATTTTTATAAATATTGTAACATTGTCTAATATTCATAAGAATTAGGTAAACTTAATTGCAAAGTTAAAATTAGTTACTTAAAGTATATAAAGTATATAAAACATGACACATATGTTAAACTTATTAGCATCAGACACATATGTGTGACATGGCGGTTAACGTGTTAAGCAACCAAACCTAAGTTTTTGTACAAAGAGATATATTTTATTTTGTACTATTCGTCACACGATATCCAAACACTTTGTAGATTTTTAAAAACATTTGTATAATAGTTCTGAAAAAAATGCGTTTTTTCTTCAGTATTTTTTAAAGCGATCAGAACTACGTGTTTTATATATTCTAATCCAGAATTTTTTTCGATGACCAACCGCTACCCAGCGGTCAACCATTTTTCTCTTTCAATGAGTACGATACTATATAATCAGACATGTGAGCATATCTACATATATTTGAGAACTTCTAGTGGAAATTTAATGTCACACTGCTTGTTATCGAGCTGGCCGAGAGTGGAATTTAACCTAAAACCAGTTTCTGCTAGCCCATGATGGGCTCTCTCCCAATTTCCAAAAACTTTCAGAAGCAATTGTTTTGTCAACACAAGCAGAAAGTTTTCTGAATCATTCAAATCGGATACTCCGTTCTCTCAAAGACTCGATTTCTATTTTCTGCACTCTTTGCTCCGTATCTCCGTAACTGCTGGACCTGCCTTTGCCAAAACCTAATCAGCACATCTCCTTATCAATAGGAATCGAATGTTTTTTGAATCATTCAAATCGGTTGATCTGTACGCCCGAAAACGTGAACGAAAAAATGCGGACATACAAAACACGCACACACACATCCAGTTTTTCTAAAGTATGCCAAAATGTTCAGAAACTTCTGAAACGTGAAAATATATAAAAATTTTCATTTTCGATTTTTGGCCACATTTCTTAGAAAATGGATGTGCGTTTTGTATGTATGTATGTTTGGATACATAATTTCCTCCACGATTTCGGGCGCATGAATCAACCGATTTGAATGATTCAAAAAACATTCGATTCCTATTGATATGAAGATGTGCTGATTAGTTTTTGGCAAAGGCAGGTCCAGCCGTTACGAAGATACGGGGGCAAATAGTGCCAAAAACGATAATTTCATTTTTGAGAGAACAGAGTACCCGATTTGAATGATTCAAAACATGTTACTTGTATTGACGAAATGAAGAATTGATGAGATTGTTGGTAAGGCAGGTCTAGCGGTTTCGGTAATACAGAGGAAAAAGTAAAAAAAAAATATTTTGCCGTCGAAAATGATCATTAGAAATATGCACATCAAATTATCAGATATTTTATGGAGATTTTTATAAATGAGTACTAATTTTGTTACAATTTTGTTGGGTTCCGACAAAATAAACAATCTTGGTACGGAACCGTTCCGTATCAAGATTGTTAATTTCTAAAGTTTACTTATACGGTTCACACAAATTTCAAAATTTTCAAAAATATACAAAGTTTTATACTTCAAATATGAATTTTAAATTTACAATTCAGTTTGAAAATGTATATATTTCAAATGTGTTATTCTGGTCGTAAGAAATATATCCTCAGATGGATTCACTCAGCACCTTTTGCTAATGTAAACTTTCTCAAGTGTTTTGAGCGATGAGATCCTCACTGTATATTTTATGAACGATAAAATATATAGTGATTATAATTATTTATTTGTAAATGTTTGAAACTATTTGTTGTAAATCATTGATCAATTTTTATTGATTAATCATTATTTTTTCCTCGAATATTTAATTGTGGTACGGGATGTTGCCTTAAGGCACGATGCCATGCACCACTAGTCGTATAATATAAAATTACTAAATTCCTAAGTAACGCATGCTATTTATTGTGCCTGATACATTTGAGAGATTTCTGATCCCTAAGAAGTTTCTTGATACATCAGGCAAATCAAATCGTGGTAATTTCCGTGTTGGCTTGTCTAGTATACATGAATCAACCCCGTATGCCACATACAATATAAACCTAACTACTCCAAAAATTTGTTCAACAAATCCTTAATTTATTCCCTAAAATAACCATCAATAAATCTTTTACCCAGGTTATCCATGGTGCCCACGACGCCGTCAACTTCATCTGCGACCATCCGGCAATCCGTGCAGTATCCTTCGTAGGATCCGACCAGGCTGGTAAATACATCTATGAACGCGCTGGACGCAATGGTAAGAGGGTGCAGAGCAATATGGGTGCCAAGAACCATGGTGTCATCATGGACGACGCCAACAAGGAACACACTCTTAACCAGCTTGCAGGAGCCGCCTTCGGAGCCGCTGGACAGAGGTGTATGGCTTTGTCCACTGCAGTATTTGTAGGTAAGAGGGGAAATAATAAATAAAAAGTAGTGGTGTATGGCATCGTGCCTTAAGGTGAATTCAGGAACTTTCCGTACCACAATTAAATATTCGAGGGAAAAAATCAGTAATTAATAAATATTGATCAATGATTAATAATTGTTTTAAAAATGTTCAAATAGATAATTATAATGGCTATATATTTTATCGTTAATAATTTGAACTTGACGTTTCTACTATATTCAGACGTTTCTACTATATCACAGGCCAACAAAGAAAATGGTGCAAACGATTTTAATGCTGTTTTTAAGTATATTTGGGGCGCTGATTTCAAAAATGACATTGGTTTTTTCTATGAGCTTTAGTTTTCAAGATATGATATATCTGATATATAAGGAATGAAAGTACAAAATAGTAATACAATGCAGAATGTTATTTTAATGAGATATACCTACTCGTACATACAAACTTACAAGCCCCTTTCGGCCTTAGTTGGGGCATTAGTTGACACTGTTAAAAGTTCTTTTCCGTGACGACCTAGAATAAACCTGGTTTCGGCAACTTCTTTCGAAGTTCCAGACTAGAGCTGATACAAAAAAAATGGTTTGCAGATTTGGAATCAGCGCAAAAAATACTATAAGAATCAGCTCTAACATTTGATGCACCAAACAAAAAAAAATTTTGTAGGCCTGTGTATTTTTCTGTACAGATACAAGAGTATCATTGTCCTTGCGTTTTTGTTTATTAGACGGGGCCCTGAGCGCGAATTTGTTCGTGAAAATTAAAAAAATATTAAAACTTAACATTGATAATAAATATATATTTTTGAGACCATATATTGCACAATAGATCAGAACATGATCTATCTATGTTTTTGTCATATGTACTATGGATTTTAGGTGTTATCAAAATAAACCACTCAAGATTATGAAATGAAAGTTTTGGTAAGAGTTTTAATGTTCCAATATGAAATTTTCTCTGAAACTATTATCAACCACCATAAGGGGCGTCCATTAATCACGTGAGGTTTTTAGGTGGAAGGAGGGTTTGACAAAAAATCGCGAAATATCACGTGGGGGAAGGAGAGGTACACGGAGATATCACGTGTATTTATTGTTTACCTGATTTTTTTTAAATCCAAACTGTTTTAAAAAAAATCACAACTTTTACCATTTTTTCTCGTAACTAAAAATACTTGTAATGTTTGTTGGGGGAGGGGGGGTAATTTTGAATGTCACCACGTATCACGAAGGGCGAGGTGGGGTCCAAAAATTGTTAACAAACGATCACGTGATTTCCCTTCCCGTCTTCCCTTTAGGCGAAGACGGGTTTGACAAAAAAATCACGAAATATCACGTCGTGTTTATTTTTTTACCAATCTTTTTTTTTTTTAAAAAAAATCCAAACATTTTCAAAATAAATTTAAAAAATCAGTTCTTTCTCTCAACTAAAAATACACGTAATGTTTGATGGGGGAAGGGTGGGGATAATTTGAATATCACCACGTATCACCAAGGGGGAGGGGAGTCTAAAAATTATTAAAAAAATGATCACGTGATATTATGGACGGTTGACTTCATGGAGGATTCACAAAAAATCACGAAATATCACGTGGGGGAGAGAGGTATTTATTTTTTTTATCTGATTTTTTTTTTAATCCAAACATTTTCAAAATAGATACAACTTTTTTTTAAATACACGTTATGTTTAGTTGGGGAGGGGGGTAATTTTGATTATTACTACGTATCACCAAGGGTGAGGGGGTTCTAAAAATCCTTAAAAATCGATCAACAAAGGAGAGAGGGGTAATTTTGAATATCATCACGTAACTCCAAGGGCATGGGAAGTCTAAAAATAATTTAAAAAAATTTATCAGCACGGGGAGGGGGATCTGTAAATCTTAAAAAAAATCGATCACCAAGGGAAAGGGGGTTCTAAAAATCTTTAAAAAATCGATAATCCAGTGGGAAGGGGGTAATTTTGAATATCACCACGTATCACCAAGAGGAGGCGGGTCTAAAAATCCTCAAAAAATTGATCACCAAACGGAAGGGGGCTCTAAAAATCTTTTAAAAATTATTACAAAGGAGGATGAATATCGCCACGTATCACCAAGGGGTAGAGGGATCTAAAAATCCTTAAAAAATTGATCACCAACGGGGAGGGGGGTAATTTTGAATATCACCACGTATCACCAAGGGGGACGGGATCTAAAAATCTTTAAAAAATTGATCACCATCAAGGTGGAAGGGGGTTAATTTTGAATATCACCACGTATCACCAAGGGGGACGGGGGTCTAAAAATCCTTAAAAAATTGATTACCATCAAGGTGGAAGGGGGTTCTAAAAATCCTTAACAATCGTTTACCAAGAGGGAACGGGATCTAAAAATCCTTTAAAAAATCGATCACGTGATTAATGGGCGCCCCCTAAACCCATTTGCAACAATAAAATAGCATTTTTATGGCAGTGGACCAACATCATCAATTGAAAGTGCTTTCTTTATCTTATATCGTTATTATATTATTTTATCTTATCGTTGCCTGATACATTTGAGAGATTTCCGACCCCTAAGAAGTTTCTTGATACATCAGGCAAATTAAAATTGTGGTAATTCCGTGTTGACTTGTTCAGTATACATGAATCAACCCCGTATGCCTCATACATTATAAAACTTTGAACCAAAAACTATTTTGTGCAAATTTGAACTCGCAAACTAATATTTGGAAAATATATTTTTTCGTGCAGGACAAGCTAAGGAATGGATTCCAGACTTGGTAAAGAGAGCCCAACAATTGAAAGTCAACGCTGGACATGTTCCTGGAACTGACTTGGGTCCAGTAATTTCTCCACAATCCAAAGAACGCATCCACAAACTGATCGAATCAGGTAATAAGAAATGAACTAATTTCTTATAATTTTTTCTAATTCACAAGATTTTACTCTTCCTTATCTTGATGGTCCATCAATCTTTTTCTAGGTGTGAAAGAAGGTGCCAAGCTCGTCCTTGATGGCCGTGGCATCAAAGTAGAAGGTTTCGAGAAGGGCAACTTTGTTGGCCCAACCATCCTCACCGATGTCACACCTTCCATGGAATGCTACAAAGAAGAAATCTTTGGCCCAGTTCTTGTCTGCATGACTGCAGATACCCTGGACGATGCCATCAAAATCATCAACAAGAATCCCTATGGAAATGGAACTGCCATCTTCACCACGAATGGAGCTGCTGCCAGGAAATTTGTACAGAAGATCGATGTTGGACAGGTAAGAAAGATTAAGAAATTGTGCGTATGTGAGCACCACAGTTAAATGGTTGATCCAGAAGATGCCTGATACATTTGAGAGATTTCTGATCTCTAAGAAGTTTCTTGATACATCAGGCAAAGTAAAGTTGTGGTAATTCCGTGTTGACTTGTTCAGTATACATGAATCAACCCCGTATGCCTCATACATTTTTAACTTCCCGAAGGAGAAGTTTATGTTTTCATAAAAAATCCGATTCTCTAATTTTATGTTTTCTCCACGTTTCAAGCAATTCTGAATCGAATGAGACCAAATTTGGAAAACGTATGTGTGTGTGTATGTGTGTATGTGAGTATGTGAACAGACATTTTGCCGTAAATCGACGTTTTCTCGAAAACGGCTGGGCCGATTTCAAAAATTTAAAAGCCATTCGATGTATCTCGACGAGAACTATTGTTTGTCAGTTTCGTGCGACGATCGGCCAAGCCGTTTCTTTATAAATCGCAGAGAAGTGAAACATTTTTCGTCTACGTTTTAGCCCGCAATTCTCAATCGATTTTGAAAATTCAAAAACCGTTCGAAAGATATTGGTTGGGAATCGTGCTGATTAGTTTTTGGTAGAGATCGGCCGGGCCGTTTTCTTGTAATGAAGTTTTAAAAAAAAAATTCGACGATTTTTATGATTATTTTTTTGACGGTAGATACCATAGTCTTCTAGATCATACTAAAATATTACGGCCCTACGACAACTGGTTCAGCTTTAAAAATTCGTCAAAGTTTGCAAAAATTGGTATCGTTTTTTTGGCATTTGTCAAAATTAGACTTTTGATCGGCGTTTTCTCAAAAACGCCTGAACCGATTTTAGAAAATTAAAAGCCATTTGATGTATTTCGGTGAAGACTATCGTTTGTCAGTTTTGTGCGACGATCTGCCAAGCCGTTTCTTTGCAATTTGAAAAAAAGTGTTAAACTTTTCGTCCACACTTAAGCTCATCCTACCGAACCGATTTTAAAAAAAATAAAAAACTGTTCGAAAGATATTAGTTGGGAATGGTACTGATTAATTTTAGGTGAAAATCTACCGAGCCGTTTTCTTGTAATGAACTGTTGAAAAAAAAAATTAAGCCGATTTTCATGGAACTTTTTTTGGGGATATACATCATGGTCTTATAGAACTTACTGTAATATTACGGCCTTACGACAAGTAGTTTAATTTTAAAAATTCGTCAAACTTTGCTAAAATTATTGTTTTTTTTAAGTAGGATTGATGAAGTATATTATTTACACTTTTTTTTGATTAAGTCGATTATTTACACATATTGTGAAGTTGATGTAACTTGCCTCAAGGCTAAATACCAAACCAACTAGTTTAAAATTCTAATACTACATTTGCATTAATTATTACCAAAATTTGTAATAAATTATATGTATCATTTTTCAGGTTGGTGTAAATGTACCAATCCCAGTACCACTGCCAATGTTCTCCTTCACCGGCTCCCGAGGCAGTTTCCTGGGTGATAGTCATTTCTATGGAAAACAAGGACTTAACTTCTACACGCAAACCAAAACTGTTACCCAACTCTGGAGGGAAGGTGATGTAGGTCATGCTAAAGCTGCAGTAGCTATGCCTACTATGCAGTAAATTTTCCAAATATTTTAATACAAACAACTTTTCGATCTTCATCCAAATCACCAAAATCATCTATTTTGGTGATTCTGATACTATGCTGATAAATCACATAAACAGCTAGTCATTGAAATATTATTTGATTTAAATTGTTTGCAACAATTTATATTGAAACTGATTAGAAATAAGTTATGCGTTAAGTTATAAATAAAAAGAATCTCAACGAAATGAAACTGAAATATCTAAAAAGTCTTCCACATCACTAAAAGAAAACAATAATGATTTTTATATTTGAATATATTGCATTTTTATAAAATAATTTTTCATTTGTACATATTACAATTTTATTGATAATAAATAAATATATTAATTTAAAGGATTTGTTTGTAATTGTTAAAAAATTTAATAACTTTTTTTAAAAGCAAATTTTTCACGGAATTAGGGGCCAATTCTCTGATATAATAGACTGTTGTTATTTAAACGCTATCGACACTACTTAATTATAAACATTTTTAGAAAAGTTTGTAGGAATTACAACAACTACAAGTACTATATCAGTACATTCTCGTTGAAAATACAAGCATTTATATGTGTCTTTCTAGGTAAAAACATAAATTACTCAAATATTTTGTTTCGAGCACATCAATTTTAGTATTTGTAGTAACTCTAGACATATTGATCTACAAAATACCAAAATTACAAATATCTAGCATGAACCGTGTGTTATGAAGAGCTCATTGAATTGCAAACATCTGTATAATGTTTGTTTAGGAAAAGTATCTATATTAGACAAAAGCATTATTTATTTGCGTAATTTATTCTGGACTATAATTTTTAATATTTTTATCTATAGGTAGACAGATTGAAGAACGAAATTTTTATTTCACAAATTATACATTTTTTATTCAAATTATTTCTTTTGTAAAAACACATTTTGTTAAACGAAAGCGTGAAATTGTCCTGATTTTTTAAATTGTGAAAAACGTGTTAAGCGAAAAATTTTAGTGAAATAGTCCATCAATTTAAACTTATTTTTTGAATTGAACTAGTGGTGCATGGCATCTTGCAGGAGCTTTCTACACCAAAATTAAATATTCCCGAAAAAAAACAGTACAATTGTTTAATAATAATCGTTTTAAATATTTTCAAATAGATAATTATAAATGCTATATATTTTATCGGTCATATATCGCACAAAACGCTTGAGAATGTTTACAATAACAAGAGATGCCGAATGAATCCATCTAGGATACATTTCTTGCGAGTAGAATAACGCATATGAAATATATACATTTTTAAAATGAATTGCAAATATAAATTTAAGGTATAAAACTATATATTTTTTTTGAAAATTTTGATACTTATTTGAACCTTACTTTATAAATTTATGATCTTGGTACGGAACCCAAAAAAATTGTAGCAAAATTAGTACTTATTTTCAAAGTCTTCATAAAATATCTGATAATTTGATGAACATATGTCTACTGATTATTTTTGACCCAAATGATATTTTTTAACTTCCCGAAGGAGAGTTTATGATTTCATCAAAAAATCCGATTCGCTAATTTTATGTTTTCTCGGCGTTTCAAACCATTCTGAATCGAATGAGACCAATTTGGAAAAAGTATGTGTGCGTGTGTGTGTGTATGTGAACATATTTTTTTCTACATTTTTCTCTGTATATCCGAAACTGCTTTCCAAAAAAATTATCAGTTCTTCATTTTGTCAATACAAGCAAAATGTTTTCTGAATCACTCAAATCGGACGCTCTGTTCTCTCAAAATCTAAGTATTTTAGACCAACAAAAGCTCATGTTTAAAGTAAATTTTTCATCATTAGGTGAGCGTTTGTCTTTATGTGTATATGTGTATATAAAGTATTTTCTGGCAATTTTAAATTTTTTCAAAAAATATTTGTATTTATCAAATTAATTTCTCTATCTTTGAAACGGCTCGACCTGCTTTCAAAAACTAATAAGTACATCTCCCTATCAATAGAAATCGAGTTATTTTTTTTTTAAATCCAAATCGGTTGATTCGTGTTCCCAAAAATGTCGACGAAAAATTATATCCAAACATGCATAAGCACACACATATTCATGCATTTTTTCTAAGGTATGCCAAAATGTTCAGAAACCTTTGAAACGTAAAGATATGCAAAAATTTTCAATTTCGATTTTTTTGCAATTATAACGGGTAACTACGGGAAATTAAAAGAAAAGTGTTAAATGAAATTATGCACAGTTTTATTAATACTTATTAATACCAGCTTCATTACTAAATGCAAATGAAAATCTAAGAAAAATTTTTACTTTTCAACCTAATTGTAATGCATGTTTTTATTTTTATATCTTTACAAAATAAATACACCAATACAAAATCATCATAAACATTTCCACTGAGCAAAAACGCTTATTAAATTGACTAGAAGCAGCATTGCTCGCCTTCCAAAAAGAAAATGGATAAACCAAATACTCCGACTGTTTAATCTCAGCCATACTCTCCAATTCCTTCGAATGAGTAATATCTTTGAATAAAACTTCAACACCTACTGTAACTTTAGGATCATCCAAATTAATCTTCACATCAACTTGTTCACCATATTTGACACCAGCTCGCAAAATCCTAGACTGCTGATGTAAATGTCTAAAATCTAAATTCAGGTACACAAAGTAGTAACTGATGTAATATACCAAATTTTGGCAAATTAAATTCCTGCGTTTTGTGTAACCATTTATGTTGTAGTTAGTATCTTTGTGGTGTACCAGTTTTAACCACTCGGAGGTCAGATTTCTTGGTTTACCAAAAACCGAGACAAAGTTGTTTAGCCTGTCTTTGTTTCCGAATAAGGTGTAGAATATTTTCTTCTGTATATTCGTGCACATGTGTGCCAAGTTTGTGGTTTTGGTGATCTCCAATTTGCCAAGTTTTAGGTCACACTTGGTCCTCAAGTTGACACCAAATATAATGGACTCGTAAGTGGTGTTTGATAATTTGCACAAGCCTCTAACATTTGCTGGTGCAGTCAAAATATTTCTGGTGTTGAAGTACCTGGAGTTCTCGTGAAAATAATCAATGACGTATTGGATTGTAGGAAAATCGTTAGTATTATTATGTACAATTTCCACGAATTTACCACTAATCACCGGACGTCCTGTTAAGTACCCAGGATTTCCACTCAATTCCTTGTTGATACCTTGCTGATTTTTTACTACCATGTACTTGACTTCAAATATCCGATCAATTTTTGTGCCTACATAAAACGGTTCAGTGTTGTGCAGAATTTCAAAAAACACTTGAACCTTCTCCAAACCTTTCGCGAATTTATGAAAAATCTTGATCAGTATATGTTTAGGAACATTCTCACACTTCATTCTACCATCTTGGAGAATCACACAACTTTCCTCAATTTCTCCTTCAAAAACTGGTTCACAGCAAGTTTCATCAGGATTCGACAATGTCCTTAAATCGTTGCAAATAAAATATTCCAAATTTAGACATAAATCCATGCAGTCTTCGTATTCTGTAGAATTTAATTTTTCAGGAGCCGAGATCATGGTGATGTTATAGAGGTCTTTGAGGGTTATTGGAAAGCCTGAACGATGGATTCGTAGGAAGTCTTTGTCTATACCAAAGATTGGTCTCAATATTTCTGTGTATTTGACTTGTTGGTCTTCTAGAAATTTTAATGGTGTTTTTGTTATGCGGTTGAAGAAGCGTCTGGGTGTATCTGGAAAATAAGAAATAAAATCAGACCAAATAAAATGGTAAACACTGAACTAGCTCATAATCTTCATTTATCAAAACCAAAACTTAGGATCAACCATGTTGTTCTCAAAGTTTGCCAAAATTGATAGCGATAATATTGATTCTGGCTTTTTGAGCAACTTGGATGCTTCATAGATTATTTTTCTCTTGTGTTGACATAATTGGTTCGTGGACGTGGATGCTATAGCATTCATTAACTTCCCGTAGAGTAAGTTATAGTAATCGCAAAAAATCGAAAATGAAAATTTTTATATATCTTAACGTTTCAGAGGTTTCTGTACATTTTGGCATACCTCAGAAAAAATGGATGTATGTGTGTGTATGGTATGTGTGTATGTGTGTGTGCGGATACAAATTTTCGACCACGATTTCGGGAACACGGTTAAACCGATTTGAGTCGTTTAAAAAACATTCGATTGCTGTTGATAAGGAGAC
>NW_020539727.1:9713221-9748945 GCF_003426905.1 Ctenocephalides felis | reverse complement strand
ATCTAACATTTTCAAAATAATATATTTCGTTATTTGTTTATAATAACATCGATGATTGGGAATATAAATACATGATAAATACATACTTGTATATCGGAATTGAATTAAAAAATCCAAAAAGTAACAAACCAAATTGGTAAAGAGGAAATTTTGATCTAAGATTCTATATATTTTTTTTGAGTGTTACTAATAAAATTTATATTCATTCATTCTTTAATAAAAGTATTTATTTCTCATTTCTTTTGAATTTATATTACTGAGTTTTTTAATTAATTGAAATTTATAATGATTTGGCTACAAAATCAAATTTATTAACAATTATTACAATATTTTCCTTATTCCAAATACTCTTCAGGTTTTAATACAGAATAATACAATTGTAAATTATATAATACATTTATTTTCATAATTAACCCAAATATTATATTTAAACATCAACAGTAAAAAATTATATCATAATTTCTTAGGCATTGTTTTTTTTATAATAATAACTGTTATAAAAAATTAATGTATTGTATACTTATTTGAACATCATAATTGGACAAGAATCTTTTATTTGCATATTTTGCAAACTAATGGCACAATGTGCCGTAACAGATCTTATAAAATAGCGTTGTCATGGCAACACTCTCTTATGCTTGTTCTTGGTAGTGAAAATTATGAAAATCTCTATCTATTGCTGTGCGATCAAGCGTATTTTACATATAAACAAGCAAGGGAAGAATCTTATGATAACAGAACTTTAGATATGCAGTTATCATAACATTCTCCCACTTCTGTTTTTATGTAAAATATGCCTGATCGCACAGCAAATAGACAGACATTTTCATAATCTTCAATACCAGGAACAAGCATAAAAGAGCGTTGCCATGACAATGCTATTTTATAAGCTCTGTTACATCAGAATTGACCCATAAGGAAGGTATATGCTGTTCGAGATCAATTCTTTTGAAAAACTAAAGTCTTCCTAAAGAATTGATTTACTTAAAATAAATTACAGGGTTTTATATACATATATTATATTCACAATATAAAATTAAAATAAATAGTAATACAAAGCACTTAATAAATATCAAATAAAAATCTTTGTACAGATTAGTCAAAAAATACTCGGGTCCAGGTGTGTTTCATACGTACTATACACTATTTTTTATTGAGTATATACAAAATCGTGGGGTGTTGAATAATGGAAAGATTTTAACGTGTATTCTACTTTGTGTTAATACATATACTTAATTTAAGAGTATTAATATTAAGTTTTAGTATAGCAGTTTTTTACTGAATTCAAAATCAAGGATATAAGAATAAACTTAATGATAATAGGAAAAAGAGAAATATAAGCCACAATATTATTTTGAAAACAAAATTTAGCCAATTTTTACACCCAGGAATGTTATCAACAAAAAAAAATATTTTCAACAAGTTATTTAAATAAATATTTTTATATAACAATTAAATTATTATCAAGCTTAGTTTTATATCCTTTCTTTCCAAATGTTTACAGTCTACAGTTTTATGTTAATGTATGTATGTGGCCCCCTTAAATATAGGATTAAATGAGAATGACACGATGTTTGACAAATTTTTTTTATCATGCTTTTGCAGATTTTTTTTTTATTGATACAGTTATTAATAGCTGGCTTCATGTCCTGCAAGTATATATATATCGTGTCCATCTTCATTTCCTAGTGAACCAGTCCTTAGGACTTGACTTTCTAAAGTAACGACCCTGGAAATAAAAAAAAAAATTTAATTAGGTGTAAGTGGCATCGTGCCTTAAGGCAAATTGCTGAAACTTCTCGAACCCTAACAAAATGTTAAATGTTTTCAAATAGATTATTATAAATACTGTAACATTGTCTAATATATATAAGAATTATATTATATAATAATAATTATACTATTATCGATATTCAACAAAAAAGCAATCATTTCATCAACACAAGCAAAAAGTTTTTTGAATCATTCAAATCGGGTGGTTATTTCTATCAAAAACTGCCATTTTTTGCACATTTAGCTCGTTATCTCCGTAACGGCTGGACCTGCTTTGGCCAAAAACTAATCACCTCTCTTTTCCCAATCATTACAAATTCAATGTTTTTTGAATCAAAAACTCGATTTCTAGTTTCTGCACTCTTTGCTCCGTATCTCCGAAACAGCTGGACCTGCCTTTGCCAACAACTAATCAGCACTTTTCCTATCAATAGTAATCGATTGCTTTTTCAATCATGCAAATCGGTTGATCCATGAGCTCGAAAACATGGACGAAAAAATGTATCCACAAATACATACACACACATACAGTTTCAAAACAAGAAAAATTTCATGCAAAAAAAAGAAAACACTAGGCAACCTAATTTGATGATCAATAAGCCAGAGTTGATGACTATTGATGAGTTGGTGACTACATCTTCATTTCATTCCAAGTCGAATTTTATGTAAAATTAGTGGACCATGTATCTTCATCAGACATTTTATTGGTAAGCCATGTATCTGGCTTACTTTTTGCTAAATTGCATAATTGTCCAGTTGGCCCTTTTTTACCCAAACTGAATCTTTAACACTAATCATACCAAAGGCGGGTCAAATGACCCATTTTGAACTTTGAGTTGGAATGGCATGTATGATATTATTGTTTAGGTAATTTGGACGTTCGAAACTTTTCATACTGATATATTGATCATATTCTGTTAAAATAGTTTTAAAAATTTTTCTTTGTTTATAATTTTGAGTAATATTCAATGTATGCCGTTATCTACCAGACCCAGAGAGCATTTTTTATTTTATAAGGTTTTATTTAGCTTTATTTCTACAAGGACCGTTGTGAAAAATGCTTCAATCAAAATAGCCGTGAATAATTTCCAAAAATAATAAAATTTTAGATAGGACGAAGCTTTCAGTAAAATTCATTGCACAAAACAAGTCAGTAGAAGATTTTTAAAGATTTAAATAATATTGTAAAAGAAAATCGAATTTCTCCTGACAAAATTAAAAATATTTCTCATACTCACTTATCACTGCCTAACAATCTGTACGTTTTAGACATATCGGTTATCTCTTGTGTAATTTCTCCATTTTTCAAAGACCTGCCTTGCACTCCATGCTTATGAAAAGCTAATATACTATCCGGAAGGCACACTGAAAAAAACATTCATTACTACACTATTTATGTCTTTGAACACATTTCTCACAATTAGCACATAGTACATAATTTTATCATTATTATAGAAAATAGATAGATAAGCAAATTCATTTATACTACTTCATAACAAAATTCATAAATTTCACTATACAGTTGTTAGAAATTTAAATATGAATTACAATTCAATACCTACCAATGCTTTCAATGATGAAGTCGAACTTTATTTCATTCACGCACTTTTTGGCGATTCTTGGTTTTCCCTTGGCAGTAACAATATTGATTTTGGTTTCATAACAAACCAATATAGCATCTTTATCAATTTGTCGAACACAAATTGTTTTTAAAGTATCACGTCTTGGTACAATGGTTTCAGTGCCATCGGAGTCTGAGGAATCACCTTCGTTGTACCAACTAGCACCTGGTAAAGGTAATATGTATGAAATTTGTATACAGTTACACTTATATAATTAATATATTTAATTGCGAACAAAGCACTTTCTAATTTAGATAACTACTCAAAAATAGACTTTGAAATATACTAATTTAAAATATAAAAATAATGTTATATTTATATAATAAACTAGTGGGGTGGGTGGCATCGTGCCTTAAGGGGTTAGGGGTACTTGGGATTTTTGAAAAATCGATTTTTATTTTTTTGCATTTTCATTAAGGGTAACATCTTGAAAATATTCTCTGAAAATTTCAAGTTGATCCGATGATTAATTTTTGAGTTATTGGACTCTTACCAGCGCATTGACGCAAGTGGAGAGCTTGATACTTATACTCAAGATCATTCTCCCTCACCTCCTGATGTTTTAAACGCTTTCAAACCGATTTACGACGATCTCAGCAATGATAATTTACTTTCAAGATGTGTAGTTCAAGATTAAATCCATAATCAGAAAAAATTAAAAACTTCAACCAACTAGTGTGAAAAATATACCTAGAAACCTTGAATAATAGTTTTACTATCGTACAAATTGCTGAATTCATATACATAATTATTATTATTGATTATGGATACCCTAGAACCTAATTATGGGTATAATTCCCATTGGTATGCAGAAAAATTGGATGCTGCACGTGTGAAAGTGGCAGATCAGCGCGCCAACGAGAACACTCAGGAGGCCAGAATGCTTTGTAGGCAACAGCAAATGGAAATTTTGGAAACTTGCACAATGACTGATCAACTATTATATGGCCCAGAGATAGATGATTCGGTTTAAGTAATTCAATAATTCGAATTTCTGTACGTAAATGCAATGTGAAACTTTAAACGCGTTTTTCTCAAAACTATGTTTCTTGACGCGGTGACCACTGTAACTCGAAAACCACTTAGTAAATTTTAATGAAATTCATACAGCTATTAGAATACATAATAATCTCGTGCCTGATCGAAGGATTTTTATTTTTTCAAAAATTTGAATTTTTTAAGACCAATTAACTGTTGATTTTTTACCCAAAAATCTAGATTTTTTCTTTCTGATGCTGCCATTTTGTTAATTTTTGCAAAAAAAAGAAAACCTTCGATCCGGCCCGGGATTAACTATTCATAAAACTATTTTTTTAATTTGATTGATTTTAGATGAATCTCTAAGGAGTTATGATGGTCACCGCCAGGACCGTTTTTCGAAACAGGGTCAACAAAAACGGCTATAACTTTGGGAATATTGATTTTTTTTTTCTGAAATTTTTGTTACATCAAGTCAAAACATTGTATAATAATGCTGTATTAATATTTTTGTAGAACAGCATCGTTTAATAACAAAAAAAAATACTGAAAACACTCATTTTTTCGTGCCTGCAAGTACCCCTAACCCCTTAAGGCAAATTGCTGGAACTTCCCGTACCGTAACGAAACGTTCGAGGAATATTGAATGTTTTCAAATAGATTATTATAAATATTGTATTATTGTCTAATATTTATAATAATTATATAAACTGAATTGCAGAGTTGAAATTATTTGTTTAAAGTATATTAGAACTATAGTCAGAATTAAAAATAAAATCTGAATTATTTTCGATATACAAAAAATTTAAAAAAAAAAAAAAAAAAATTGTACAATTTTTTTTTTTTCAAAATCAATTATTTTGTTAAGACAAGCAGAAAGTTCTTTGAATCAATTGAATCGGACGCTTAGTTCTCTCAAAAACTGCCATTTTTTGTACATTTAGCTCTGTATCTCCGAAATGGCTGGGCCTGCCTTTGCGAAAAACTAATAACCCTTTCTCCCAATCATTACTAATGGAATGTTTTTTAGATCATTCAAATCGGATGCTCCGTTCTCTCAAAAACTCGATTTCTATTTTCTGCACTCTTTGCTCCTTATCTCCGTAACTGCTGGACCTGTCTTTGCCAAAAACTAATCAGCTCTTCTCCTTATTAATAGGAATCGAATGTTTTTTAAACCATTCAAATCGGTTGATCCGTACGCCCGAAAACGTGGACGAAAATTTGTATCCATACATACATACACACACACACACACACACACACACATCCATTTTTTCTGAGGTACGCCAAAACGTTCAGAAACCTTCAAAACGTCGAGAAATGTAAAAAATTTCAATTCCGATTTTCGGCCCATTACAATAACTTACCCTACGGGAAGTTAATATTATACTTAATGTTTTTATATAAAAATATACAAGCAATAATATTTCATATGAAGCTTATATAGTTAAAAGCAAAATTTTTGAACATCATGTTATGAAAAAAAAATCCAAATTTAATTCAAATCTCTTTAACATTTCTGCACGTTTCGAAACCCAATTTGCCTTTTCTTATTTAGCAGAAGTATTTAATATGGAACTTTATTTACAATGACGATGATGCATTCTGATTATACAATTAATGTAGTTAAAATTTTAAGTTCAGCTGAGCTTTTTTTTAATATTATAAATTATCTAAATATTTGTTCTTAAATTCTTCAAACTTGTTTTTAGAAAACTTGTCGAATCTTTAATTAGATTGTAAATATTTATAATTTACGGAATTGGAATAAAATCTCACTGAATTCTATAAAAAAAAATAAAAATATAATTAAATTAGTGGGGCGCATGGCATTTCTTAAGGCAAATTGCTAGAACTTTCCGTACCGAAAACTAAATTATTAAAAAAACTTTGAAAAAATTAGATTTTTGAGAGATTTTGATATTTTTGAAAAAAAATGACTTTTTTGAAAAATTTGATTTTTTTTATATTTAGTTTTTTTTTTTATTTTGATTTTTTTTTGAAAATTTTGAACATTTTTTTTAAGCAATCGCACTGCATTTGGAGGCGAAATATCAAAGCGCGTACGCGACGCGTGTAAACATTGGTACGGAACCCATATAAATGTACACAAAATTTGTACTTATTATTATAATCTTTATAAAATATTTGATAATTCGATGTACATATATCTAATGTTTATTTTCGACCGCCAAATGGAATTATTTTTCATTTTTTTATTGGATCTCCGGAGACGCTGGACCCGCCTTTACAAAAATTTTACCAGTTGTTCATTTCGTCAATACAAGTAAAATGTTTTTTGAAATATTTTAAACGGACGCTTCGTTATCTCAAAAACTGAGATATCATTTTTGGCACTTTTTGCTCCGTATCTCCGAAACGGCCAGACCTGCCTTTGCCTAAAACTAATCAACACGTCTCCTTATCAGTATGATTCGAATGCTTTTTGAATTATTGAAATCGGTGGATCGGTGTTCCCGACATCGTCGACAAAAATTTGTATCCGCACACACACACACACACACACATCCATTATTTTTAAGGTAATGCCAAAATATTCAGAAACCTTTGAAAGATATATAAAAATTTTCATTTTCGATTTTTTTGCTATATCTTATCCTACGCGAAGTTATTACTACTTAGTACTAATATTATTAATTATATAATTTTGACAAAATAAAATCCACTAAATATAAATACAAATTGGTAAATGAAAGAAATTTCCACTTGCTTCTGGTCCTAAATAAAATATCAAAAATTTATCTCTTAACACATTCACTGCTAACCTTTTGTTGTTTAATATTAAATCAATTAAAAAAGGTTGTTCCAAAATAGAATAAATAGGACTATTTCTGTTGTAATAATTACAGTACATAATTTCAATATAAACATTTTATTTTACTAACACTACTCTAAAGTGCAAGGAAGACGCACGCACATGTTCCGTTACTTGCCTGGCAATTGAAACGATCTCACGCACCATATGCGTGCGCGGCAGTGAACGTGTTAAGGGGCACAACTAGTGTGAAATTTTCAAAAAATCGAATTTTCAATTTTTCCATATTTCGATAGGTTATACCTTTAAAAATAACATACCAAAATTTTAAATCGATATCTTGAATAGTTTTTGAGTTACTGCCATTTAAAGAGTATATATAGTATATAGTATAACGATCATTTAATCTTTAAACGCGTTTTTCTCGAAACAGCATTTTTCGAATTTGCTGCAGCGATTACTCAAAAACAAATGATCCGATCACTATCAAATTTTGTTTACCTGCTCTATATATAGTTCTCCGTAAAATGAACTATCGATTTTTTAATCGGATCAAAAATCGAATTTTGGCAGTCCAAAAACAACCAAAATTTTGGGTAAAATTCGACTTTTTTTTAAAAAACGCCGTCATTTCGTTAATTTTTGATTTTTTTTCTTTATCGTAGTTCATTTTACCGACAATATTATCTAGTTTAACGAGATTTTTTTTTTTTTAAATTTCATCCACGTAGAAGAGGCCGGAATCACTGCAGCAGTGAAGGGCCTTTTTTGTCGCGCCGTTGGAGATCGACGATAACTTGAAAAATATTTAATTTTTTTCTTCAAAAATTTTACTGTGTATTCTTAAAACATGTATAAATATATTCCTTAAATTTTGAAATGATTGATAATGTAGTTTTTTTAATATAAATTCCCAAAAATCACCTTTTTTTAGGCGGTTACACTAATTGTGCCCTTCATAGTACCTTTATCAATCATATTCCTTTATCTTACCTGAGTTCATATTAATCAGATCCAGCCTGAACAACCTGCCATTGGCCCTATCACCTTCATTGTTCCTGGTCTCCTTCCTGACTCCTACACAAACCATCGGGAATTCAAGTTCTGGAGCGATCACCATCTCAAAAACTGAAGTTTCACCACCATTTCCATGATTGGGTAAATGGTGATTGTGGTTGCCACCAGGAGAAGAACTGGCTGGGGAATAAGAAGCTGGCCCGAAACCAGGAGGCCACTCGCATTGTTTTAGGAGCATGAATTTGTTTAGGGGATCGTACCTGAGGGAAATGAAATATTTAGAGTATATTTAGAGTAAAGATAAGATCTTAGTGGATTCTTCTATCTTTTAGAGATATTTTGATCTAGAATTTTTTAAAAATCGATTTTGTTTTTTTTATATTTTCAAAGATTAAACATTTAAGAACAGGAGTTAATTTCTCTCTGGACTAGAATACTCACTCCTCAAAATAAATTTATTAACTAGAGAATGTTTTATATGTTTTAAGTTTTTTTTTAGTGAATTTTATGCAAATTCTTGAATTTTCTGAGAATCTTTTAATGGCAAAAAATTCTAGTAAAAATTATTATATACCTTTTAATATTAAAATTTAGAAAAATTTGCAGTTGAAATGCAGATTTAAGTATTTGCATTTTTAACTTTTCTTCAAATAACTTTTAATTTTGTTTTTGGACATTGCAATTCGTTTGCAGTGATAAAAACTAGATAAAATTTACTAAAACCTAGTAGAAATTATGATATAGTTTTTGATGTTAAAATTTTGACAAATTCACAGTGGAAATGCAGACTTTAGTATTTCCATTTACAAAAACAGTTTTTTACTTTTCTTCAAATAACTTTTAATTTTATTTTTGGTCATTATAATTTGTTTGCATTTGTAAAAACATAAAATTTACTAAAATCTAGTAAAAATTACTGTATACCTTTTGATATTAAATTTTGAACAATTCGCAGTTAAAATGCAGACTTTAGTATTTCCATTTGCAAGTACATTTTTTACTTTTCTTCAAATAACTTTCAATTTTGTTTTCTGACATTATAATTCATTTGCATTGGCAAAAACAAGATAATATTTATTAAAATCTAGTATAAATTATTATATACATTTTGATATTAAAATTTTGAAAACAGCAGACTTTAGTATTTACATTTGCAAAAACATTTTTTTACTTTTCTTCAAATAACTTTTATTTTGTTTTTGAACTTTATAATTCGTTTGCATTAGAAAAACTGGATAAAATTTACTAAAATCTAGTAAAAATTATTGATATTACGTATTGACTAATTTAATATTAAATTTTTGAAAAATTCGCAGACTTTAGTATTTCCATTTGCAAGAACATTTTTTAACTTTTCTGCAAATAATTTAATTTTGTTTTTCTGGACATTATAATTCGTTTGCATTAGTAAAAACTAGATAAAATTTACTATTATCTAGTAAAAAATATTATATACCTTTTGATATTAAAATTTTGAAAAATTCGCTTTTGAAATATACACTTGATATTGAAATTTTACTTTTATATTTTAACTGTGTTAAAAAACTTTCTTGTTAGATTTATGTAATTTATAAAATATTTTTGAAATGTAAATTTGTTTAGTTAATCAATTTGAATTTGAGGAAGCATTTCTTTCCCACTCAGTTATAATTATTTTCCATTCTTGTTTATTAGATAATTAATAACACTATTGTGTTTATATTAGTATGTCATCTAATCGGAGACTTTAGACTTGTTTAAATTAAAAATAAAAAACAAAACAAATTTTGTTATGGAGATGTTTATGAAGTAGACGATTAAAAATTATACCATTGCATTAGGAAGACACCACTGGGCATCGAGCCACATAAATATTTATAACCATTATATGGGTTTCTGCCAACACAGCACTTTGTGCAACCTGGAATTAAAAATTCCAATATTAGTATTATGATCTATGAAAACCAATATGAATTACGTTCATCAATTGGTAATAATTATGATTTTACCTTTGGTGTCTGGAACTTTCGTCGTCAGAGCAAATTTCCTCGGCACAAGTCTTTCAGGTATCTTATTCATATGCAAAGAAAACCTATAAGTCTGTTTACTTTGCAACGCCAAGAGATCATGCCTATACAACTGTGTGGTTTTACCTAAAAAAATAAACAATTAACAAACTGCATCGATTTGATAAATTTAATTTTTATCATTTTACCTGATAAACTCATCAAAACATCTTTGATCACATACAACCACGTCGTTCGCCTGGGATATAGTCTGTTCAAAACTGTTTCATGCAGCTCGTTCAGGTTTAAATTGAATATGCCTTCTTCTGCTCCTATCAGAATGTGTTGATCCCTGGTGTCAGGATGGATCCAGGAGGCAGTGCAATGCACTCGTAATGGACAACCATTAAACACCTAGAAAATTGAATCATTAGTGATTATACCAGTTTCGAAACAAAAATTTGTCTCATGATGAATCCAGGAGTATCCTCAATGCACTCTCAATAGACAACCAATAAAAACTCTGATGAAACAGGAATACTAAGGACTAAATACAAAATTTTATTAAAAATATTTCTCTGAACAAATTTATTGATATAACCCTTGAAATTAAAATATATTCATCAATTCTAACAACCACATTAGTAGTCTTCATCATATGTTTGTCCACCTTATTGGTACTTTTTCCAATTGAGCTAAACTGAATTAAGTTTAGCTCAATTAGAGTTAGAATTTAAAGTTAGCCTATATATAGATAATAATTATTTATTATCTCACCTTAGAAAAGCAGGCCCCCATATGGACCTTCGGCGTAGGTGGTAAACCATTAGAAATAGGTCTTGGAGGCGTATGTCGTTTTCTGTGGCTCCTTCTAGGAGGAATAGGTGGTGTGTTTGTTATTAAATCAGGCCCAACAGGTTCCATTGAATCTTAAATTAAACACCAAGTTATTTTTGAATATTGTCTTCACCAATATTGATATTTATGGTTCTGATTAAGATACCTTCGACACTTCGTTTCGTCGAATCAGATAGACTTCTCTGTCTGATGTGGAGATCATTTAGATTTTCCAAAGGTTCTGTTTGGAAACTCGTCCATAATTCGTCCGATGAATTTCGGTGGTTTGAACATTTTACATTGTGGTCTGTTCCTAGAAAAGGGCAAGAAATAGAAATTATAGAGATTTGATATATATATTTATTGTCACAAATTGGTTCTAAAAAAAATACATTTATGTAAATTTATATATATATATATACATATATATATATATATATATATATATATATGTATATATTATTTATATATATATATATATCATTTATTTTTCATAGCAAGCTATACAAAGTGGTGATTTACTACAAAATATGCATATTTATTGCATTTGAATTTTTGTTTTTTAATTAATATAAATATAATAATAATTAAAATTTTTTGTTCTTATATTAGAAATGGATTTAACAATTATAATGTTGCAGATGAATGAAACGTCATTGCGTTTATTTATAGCTTTTTCGCTATCTAGTTTCTTTGAATGAAACAAGCTTCAGCAAAACGTCTTTCGAATATTATTTTTGAAAAAAAAATAATATTCGGGTTCGAAATTTGTACTAAATTAATGTGCGTACCTTTTTTTTAATAAGATTTAGGGATGAAGAATTGGATACGTGAAGTTTTTAGAGGGAAGGAGAGGTTTGACAAAAAAAAATCACGAAATTTAACTTTGGGGACGGAGGGGTATAGTAAGATATAATGTGTATTTATTTTTTACTTGTTTTTAAAAAAAAATCCAAACTAAATGTTAAAAAAAAAAATGTTGTTAAAAAAAATTAAAATTTTGCAATTTTTACTCGTAACTAAAAATACACGTGATGATTGGTTGCGGAGAGGGAGCAAATTTAAAGAAACACCAAAGGGGTGGGAGTCCAAAAATCCTTAAAAAATCGATCACGTGATCAATGGGCGACCCTAAAGGGAGAAAATGACACTGTTTTTTATTTTGTTTTTCGCTATCTAGTTGAATGAAACACTCTTCAGCAAAACGTCTTTTGCATCATTTTTCTTTTAAGAAAAAATTGATATTCTTTTTAAATAAAACAAACTTCACTTTTTTGAGGATAAAAAAACTGTTTGAAAATTGTCAGTTATTATACATTCAGATTGTCATTGCGCTTATTAATTGCATTTTTGATATTTACTTGAATGAAACCAGCTTCTGCAAAACGTCTTTCATTTTTTTTTTCAAAATAATGAGTAGACTTATTTAATTCTCTATAACCGATAACAGGCATAATCTTTAATAAAATATAAACAATACTTTTTATACTAAAAAATAAACTCTGAAAGACATCGATTTAGTTATTTTTTGAAATGAAGACGTTTTGCAGAAGGTTGTTTCACTCAACTAGATAGCAAAAAAGCAATAAATAAACGCGAAGGTATTTCATCGATATTTTTTTCTATATTTAATATGAATAATAATAAAATTGTGAGTACTCGTTACTAAATTTATTTCTAAAACATTATCAGTAATTTTTTGTTTAGTTCTACTGAATAAAGGCCTATATATATTTTATACATTAATAATGTGCGTTTATTGCCATTAAATCGAGATTATAACACATAACAAAATGTTTAAAAAATTAAAAAAATAATAGAAAGGTGACGAATTATTATTATCAATGTTCACTAATTATAAAAAGGTAATCAAATAAATTACAATAGCAAATCAACAAAACCTTGGTTGGTTAGATATATATTATTTTTTGTTTTAAAGCATTGTTGACTAAATATTTTAATGATAAAATAAGAAAATTATTTTTATGTAAAGAGAAGCATTGGTTTTTCAACTAGAATTTCAATTAATAAATAAATTATTTATAAACTGAGAATAAAAAGAAACATATTAGAAAATTAATTAAAAGTTAAGTTGTAAAACCACTTTAAATTTGAATTAATGAAATTTTAACTTCACAACTATATTAGGGGGCGTTCATTAATCACGTGAGGTTTTTCGGAGGATGGGGGGTTTGACAAAAAAATTACGAGGGGGAGGGAGGGGTATAGTAAGATATTACGTGATTTATTTTTTGCCTGATTTTTTTTAAAACCAAAAATTTTCAAAAAAAAAATAAAAAAAAATCTCTTAACTAAAAATACAAGGGATGTTTGGTGAGGGAGGGGGGTGATTTGAATATCACCACGAATCACCAAGGGGGAGGGGAGGTCCAAAAACCTTTAAAAAATCGATCACGTGATTAATTTACTTCGAGCAAATAGTCCATCAAATTTAGTATAGAACTTCCTAAAATTAAACATTATTACTTACCAAAATTTTGAGTCATAAACGCATAGACTATATATAATCCTTCTAATACTCACTACTATTTCTAATTTCAAAGATTATACATAGTCTAGCCGTATATTCCCCAAAATCACATTCACAACCAGGATCGTGTATGATCCCATTTTTCAAAAATAAAATTTTATACTAACCATTAGATTGTGCCAGTCTATCGTAACCATTAATATCATCAGTCTGATTATTTGATAATACTGGAGGATTGTTTTGGGAATTTTATTCTCTTCAGTATTGGCAGTATTAGAATCACAGTCTGTTGTAACGTCTTTGTTCTCCGACATGGGCAACGTCGACCTACAAATTATATGGACAAACAAATGGACAAATAATTATTTGAATGATATAGAATATTTACTTATTTCGTTATAGAGATACATACATATTTACGAGATACTATATGAAATACGAGGTCTGTTCAAAAAGTTTTCGTAATTTTCGTTTTTTCAAAAAAATATTTATTTATTCGTCTACATTAATGTGGTCCCCTTCAAAGTAGTCCCCCCCAGATATAATACACTTATGCCAGCGTTTTTTCCAATTTTCGAAGCACCCTTGATATTCACTTTTTGATATGTCCTTGAGCACTCTCGGCGATTTTCTTCAATCGAGGAAAACCGCCGTCCTTTCATGGGTCTCTTCAACTTTGGGAATAGGAAAAAGTCACACGGAGCCATATCTGGTGAATTTTTGCACTTTGCAACACTTTATTTCATTTTTTTACGCAAAATTTAATACAAATTCTTTGACTTTTTCAATTCTTCCATTGTAAAAATCGCCGAGCTCAGAAAAACACGTCGAACCTTAGCGACTACCACAGACAAAGTAAACAGTGAATATAGCTGAAAATTTCATCATACTTTAGGGGCATGTATACCAACAATTTTGACAATCAGACACTCCAGACCCGCGAAATTTAATTATTAGTAATTCCGGGTACTTTTTGAACAGACCATGTACTGTGTGATATACTAATGTCATTTTTGTATATTTTCTTAGGTTATTAAAATGGTTTATTTTGGGATTTTTATTTTAGATCAGTAGTCTCCAACATTTTTGTCCATTTTTGGGTTGCACAATTAAAAAAAATGCTGCTCACATAAATTTCGTGAAAAAACATAAATAATAAGTTTTAAATTGGAAAACACTGCTTTTGATGGTTATTATAACAATTTGTTTTAACATCTATCATGATTTTCAGTAGGTACTAAGAAATATAAACCCTTGACTCAACTAAACTTTATAATAAATATAAATTTAAGACGATTAAATTTAAATTAACATGTTGTACTCCCAAATTATAAGCAAAAATTACTACTGCCTTTTTTGTTTGAATTATAATAAACTATTCCACAATTCCAATTTCAAATTAATCGTTTTCAATTTAAATTTATAAAATTCAGCTGTATTTTTAGAATTATATTGTTTTTTCAAATTATAAGCAAAAATTACTAGAGATCTTTTTTTGAACTATAATAAATTATTCTATAATTCTAATTTCAAATTAATCGTTCTAATTTTAATTTAATTTAGCTTTAGTCTTCGAATTATATTGTTTTCTCAAATTACAAGCAAAAATTACTGCTGACTTTTCAATTCTAATTTCAATATAATCGTTGTAAATTTAAATTTATAAAATTTAGCTGTAGTCTTAGAATTATATTCTTCTCTCAATTTGTCAGCAAAAATTACTACTGTTTTTTTTTAAATTATAATAAATTATTCTACAACTCTAATCTCAATATAATCGTTTTAAATCCAAATTTGTGAAGAAACGTTGGACTTAAATTTTTCATTCTTTTCAGAAATTAATTACGAAAATGATATATAAAATTTTTAGAACAATAATATATTATTCTACAAATGTATGAAAATTTATATACAAAATTGAATAATCGTGTAATATTTAAAAATATTTCGTAAGTTAAATTTAGATTATTTATTTTACTCCGCATAGAACAAAAATATTTGAACAATTTGTAGCTATTAATACTTTTCGGTCAAAACAAATTATCACCAAAAAATGTAAATATACAAAGATGACATTAGTATTTTCGAAAATACCTAATTACAGACTTCTTATTTATATTAACCTAATTACAAAATTATGTATGTACTTTAACATAGTATAAATTAAATTTAAAAAAAGTCGTACGGGTGCAATAATATTAAGAAAATACCATACTTTACAAAACCAAACCATGCTCAAGAAAATACTTTTAAATTTTAGAAATCACTGGTTATACATATACAAAACCAACTCAACTTGCAATTTAGTCCAATAAAATACTTTAATAAATTATTTTGTAAAACTTTTGCATAAAACTCATTCATGCCAAAATTCTTTCCTCCTGCAATGAACAAGAAATGAAAAATGAAGTACATAATTTTTTTTAAGTGCAATGGTTGTAAAGCTGTTGTTTCATATATCTATGAATTATACTTGATATTTTAACATCGATGACAAAAATGATATTTGTTTTTTTTTTCAATCATCCGCTGCCACCAAGTGAATTTTTCTTAACGAACTGAAACAGTACTAAATGTAAAAATTTTGATTTTGATGTGCTGAAAATTTGAAATTCAGGTGAAAATCTAACAACTATAATGTGTTTGTTAAGCAAAGCAAGAAAAGCCATTAAAATCATCAAAATATAAATCAAAGAAAAGAATTAAAAATAATAATTAAGACCCACCTCAGTTTTAATTCTTGGTCGATATATTGTAAGAGGCTCCTAAAAAAAATAATGAAACGATACTATTTTCAAAATTATACACCAAATTAAATGTTAAAATCAAATCATATAACAAATACAAAATGCAAAGAATATAATAAAAATTATGTGCTACATATTAATTAAACATGCAAAGAAATGTATTAACATGCATTTACTTGTATAATTCTCATTTGAGGTGTAAGACAAATGTAACGCTAGATTTGCGATTAATGATTCAATTTTAAATTTTTAATTTAACAAAAAATATTGAAAATTATTTCATAACACATACATTTCCAAAAACTGAAGATTTCTCTCAGTATAGAATTTTTCTTATGTAATTCTTGTAAAATTTTCATTGCAAATCTAGGGCTAAAAAATATGTTAATAAATAATATTAATATGCATAATGCGTGCTTTTGTGCGTATTATGGCAGGTGTTGTGTTAAAAGTGTGCAATTGTTAAAAATTAATTTAAAAAAAAAATAAATAAAATAAAAAATTAAATCACATCAAAGATTTTTCTGAAGAGTAAAGATTCTTTTGCAGCTTTATGCTGTACCCCAAATTTTTTTTATGTTCAGATGCATTAGTCATAACCTTTTATATAAATATAAAAATATGTTTTTATAAACAAATTAAAAAATAAAATGAAGAAATCTAACGAATAGCAATAATGCTATTATAATTAGGAAACATGCAATTCCATAATATATAAAAAATCCTAATTTTACAAAATTATAAATTTAAAATTATACCAAAAATTAATGAATTCAACAACTTTCGTTTCCATTAATTTTGAAATATAAATTTCACATATCTAAAGAAATCTAGAGATCATTATCTAAAGAAATCTTAAGATTGCGTTTATTATTGAAATAAGTTTCAAAAATCTTATGTTAATTTAAACTCTTATTAGTTTTCAAAAGTGGGGGCATGTTAAATTTGGAAAAAAAAAACAGTTTACAAACTTGCATAAATAAATTAATATTTTTTATCCAATCAATACCACACTTCTGACCTTAAGGACATTTTTAATATTTGTGAGCCAGTTAGTGAAGGCCTATGTGATCTACAAATGTAAAGAAAAAATGTGTAATTTCATGATTTTTAATAAATTGATGAATAAATCTTGGTGAAATTATAAGTACTAGATAATGGGTTAATTTTGAATTTAGAAATGTGCGTTGGGAAATGATTATATTAATTTCCTAAATTGAATAGAGTTACGAAGTAGAGTTATTAATATTATAAGTAATTATAGAAGTGAATTACTTAATTTCTTAAAAAAAACTCTAAATCACTACTGCACATATTTTCTAACATTTACAACAGTAGATTGATATATAGAAATAATAAAGGTGTTCCAGAAGTCAACGTCAATTATTTCCATTATATTAATCTACTGTTTAAAAGTTAGAAATATGTGCAAGGGTGATTTAAAGTTCTTTTTTTTAAAGTGCGCATTTTAGTAAAAATATAATCGAAATCGACTTGGGAATATATTTGAATATTTGAATTACACTGCAGAGTCTAAAGTAGAATTTTGTTAGGAAGTTTGTTAGGAAAATTTGTAGATAACTTAATTGCAAAAAAATCGTTGGATCTAATATAAATTCAACAAAAAATAAAGTAAGAATCATATAAAATAAAACAAAATTCAAATGAAATAAAATTCGATCTATAGACGCAATTAAAGATCAAAACTCTTTTGAAGTGTTTGAATTAAAAGTCTATTTTTAACTACCATTATAAATATCTCAAGTTGTATTTATACAATACGATCATTATTTGATTCAGTATGAATTTGCTGAATATTTCATCTATATTATATGAACATTGAAAAACAATTATAATAAAAAAACGCATATATGAGTTAACAATTTTGACTTGAAATTTCTGTGTTATAAAAAACTAACTAAAATTGATAAATTCAATAGATATGATTTTATAACGCATTTTGTTCAATTATAAAATAATTAAATTAAAATAAAATTGAATATAAAATTCCTCATTTAGATATTTTTTCAATCAATTACAATCGTGAAGATTTTTAAGCAATTTTTTTAATTTTTTTTTTTGCCATGATGTAGAAATAGCTTTATTTGCCTAGTATTTACTACGAAGAAAAATAATTTTAGTACAATTTAATTAAACAATGAACCACTTCAAAAACTTGTAAATTAGAACATTATCTCTAAAGTAGCTATAAAGGCTTTTGGCAAATAGCCCCGTTTTGTTTATTCTTAGCAAAAAAGTGTGATTATTAAAAATAGCAATTCTCTATTTATTTAATTTTTTAATCTCTAATAATTGATTGAAGATTAGCGAACTTTGATTTTAGAAACTTAAATTTTACTTCTTTAATAAACTTAATTTTTGCAATAGATTTATTTGCATAATACAAACAAACTTATTTTAGAGTCTATTGTTAATAAAAAGTATGATTTTTTTTTAAATTTTCAAAATTTGGCATTTCTCCTTTAAAATCGAACGTCTTAGAATTCTTCTTTATATCAAACTAATTGTAGTGATTGCGACACAACTTATATCGGCAAAACGAGCCAAAATTTAATAAAACTCATTCTAAAAATCATAAACTATTAAAATCTATAGTTACAGAACAAATTAGAACAAAATTGCAAATTAAGAATTAGAGCATTATCTCTAAAAGAGTTATAAAGACCTATATACCAAATTATTTCATTCAATGTAGAAAATATCTTTTACAATTATCTTTGGCAAATATTTTGAGTATGAGTTTTTAAACTGCAAAATTCTCTATTTATCTAATTTTTTTTATCACTTACTATAAGCAAAATTCTATGAATATGAAAAAGATTTCATGAATATCTCCACATTTTGTGATAGTTCTAGCATTTGGCATTTCTCATTTAAATATCGGACGTCTTAAAATTCTGTTTTTTTTTTCGACACAATTTATATTGGCAAAACGAGCCATAATTTAATAAAAATCATTTTAAAAATTGCAAACAATTCAAAACCATACTTACAGAACAAATAAACAAATAGAACATTATCTCTAAAGGAGGAGTTAGAAAGACTTATTACTTAGGCTTACACAGTTATTGCATTTAAAGTAGAAAATGTATTTTATATTTATCTTTGGCAAATATATTGAGTGTGGTTTTTAAAATGGCAAATTCCGCTTTTCGTATAATTTTTAATAATCTCAATAAGAAAAATTCTCAAACAAGGAGTTTATAAATATGCCCACATTTTGTGCTAGTTTTAGCTATTGTAGGAGCAGAAATATTTGCGTACGCATTTCCTAAACGAAAACAAAAATATAGTTTATAATAAACCATATTTTCAAAACAATATCCCATATTATAATTCCCGACTCTAAAATAAACAAACACAAAAGTAATTTATAATCTAAAATTAAAATATGCGGCGTGATGTATGCCAATGGTAAACAACTGAATGGAATTGTATAAATTAATTTTGTTTTGAACATGATAGTGATAATTAAAATTGTAGGTGTGTCAGGTGTGATTCATTCATGCATAATTTAAATAAATAATTGTTTAAATTAAATAATGACTTACATTTCGCTGGGCATCGTTTCTGGACTAGGCGACCTTAGATTCTCAACACTGTCCATCCAAATTGTTGAGCTCCCTGGTAAAAAAAAAAACATTTAGTATATTCAGGACTTTTTGAAAATTATATTTTCCTCTTACCTCGAACTAAAGTATTACTTAATGTATTAGTATTTCCATTATTTCCTTGCTTGGATGTCATTTTACTGGCTATCCTTTGTGGAACATTTGCCACAGCCTAAAAGAATTACAAATTATAATTTATATTATTAATAATAATTTATGTTATTTTTACATACCCCTTCATCGTCGGCATCCAAATGCGAAAATGAGTTCGTTGGATTTTGGAATTTGTTTAGGAGTTCTATAGATAGTCTTTTGCTTAGGTCACCGTTTTGCATAAATGCATGCTGGAATTATAATCATATATTTATATTTCTATAGAGATAACAGATAGAATATTTTTTGGTACAGATAATTTTTAACTTGAGACAATGAACTGTGTGATAATACCAACTAAGTCCTTTGTAATGCAAACGGTGCAATTTAGAAAAATTATTGGATATAAAAAATGTTTAGAATAAAATTTGGTTCTTGCATTCCGATTGGTGCACTTCATTCGTGCATCTCATTTTACAACTAAAATTTTCATGAATTCATATTTTTATCTTATATATAAAAATGGAGCTCTCGATAAAATTATCCGCTAAAACTCGAAAACGGCTAAACCGATTTGGCCAGTCTTAGTCTTGAAAAATTCGTGCTAATCAGTAGATTGTCGGAAAGGTTTGATATTATTTCAAAATCGCGTAAAAAATTTACATTTTTAATTTGAAAATTTTTGTAGAAGCGTAATTTGAATAAAACAATGGACGGCGGCTAATACGTCAAATGTCAAATATTTTTGAAAGATGATGTTCAATTACATTTAATAGGATGTTTTACGCGAATATTATTTATTTATGATAAATTTGTAGTAAGTAGTTTTGTTTGTAGTTTTATTTATATACAAAAACGTTAGTAAACGGGCAGCAAGTGTTACTAGAGACTCAAAATATAAACTTTTTTGATATGTTAATATGAAAATGCACTTTTTGGCATATTTTTCTCAAACACGGTGCTCTGAAAGATCTCATTTGTATAATTATATACTCATTGGTATTTATAAAACATGTTCTAGGTTATATTATTTTTTATTTATCTTATTTCAATTCAAAACCTAAATTTGTTATCGATCAAAGGGACATTTTGTCGAATATCATTTTCCCAGTTATAATTTCCCAGAATTTATCGAAGAATAGATAGTAATATATGAAAGTCCGGGGTTAAAAAGGTCCACCATGTGTCAAAAACCAGTAAAGTTAAGCATCGTTCAACAACAATATTTGAAAGTAGAGGGACAAAGATATATAACCAGCTAAAACGTTGATTCTTATGACTTTGCTATCGGGAGATGAAGGGTATTCTTTGGAAATCCATAATAAAAGTATTTTCTTCCGTTGGTAGATTTTTAGCATTAGTTAAAAATGTAATCATTTTATAAAATACCTTTAAAATTAAAATAAGACATTAAACCTGTTTGCCACCTGGCCGTTCCAAGTTATCCTGCCTAAAGGTTAAAAAGGTCTAGATAACGAATTTTTGAAAGACATCAAAAAAGCACATTTATACAACGACGAAGTAGCTGACTGAACGTAGTCAGATAATTATTCGTTTGAAATGTGTTATTTGTTGTGATATAATTGGTTTGGTTACTTTTCAAAAAGCAGGTCAAATAACAAATACTTAATTAATTTTCTATATCTCCTCGCAGAAATTTGAATATTTTGTATAAGCTTAGTAGTATTATTTACAATTATACACAAAATCCAGAATCCAAAAATAATCTGAAAAACTTGAAACGTAATCAATAAGTCGAAAGACCAAAAAACATTTGTATTGGATTATACCATGTTTTCTATAGAAAGTGTATAAAACTTCCAATACGATTGTATTGACAAAATATAGACAAACTAATGGGGTTTGTTGTTTTTATAATACCTCATTGTATACATCATTCAAACAACACATCTTTATACACTAAAAGTATTAATTTTTTTGATTCTCTAGCAATTGTTTAGAATATACCTCACTTAGCAAAACAACGTTCACCGGGTCAGCTAGTATATTATATTTTTAACTTACTTGCAGAAGTTTATCAGCCGTAGGCCTTTTCTTTGGATTTTTAGTCAATGAAACCTTAACGAAGTTATGGAATGTCGGGGACCATTTTTCTTTATCTTTGAGCGTTGGTGGTTTAAAACCACTTTTAGACATTAGGAACAATGCTCTCATCGGGTGCAAGTCGAACATTGGTGGTTGTAATTCTGCCAATTCTGTAAAGAAATTATTAATAGATCAATTATCATATAGGAACGACATTGGGCTCCATATTAATAGTTTTAAAATTTTTTTAGAAACTAAATTTTTAGACATTAGAAACAATGCTCTTATCAGTCTAAAAAAAATGGGTGAAATAAGTCAAATATTGGTGGTTGCAGTTCTGCAAATTCTATAAAGAAATTATTTATAGAGCAATTATCATATCATAAGAACGAAATTGAGCTTCATTTGAGCATATTAATAGAGTCTAAGTAAATTAGGTCAGACAAGATAAAAGGTTATATAATGTTTTGAGTGTATATTTGATGATAACAACAAGTACTAATTTGCATCTATATATAATGACAAAGAATATTTATGTCTCTACATAGTATGAGCTACATTATAGCACAGTACAAGTACGATTCGATTTTTCCGAAATTCATTAGAAAAAGTTGATTTTTTGGAATATTTTAGTAAAGTTAATTACTTTGTTCCCACTGTTACCATATCATAATTTTAAAATAACAAGTAGGTGTGAGTGACATTTGCTTCAAGGTCAACTTCAGTAGACTTAACACAATTGCATAGATTTATTGCCGAGCAAAATAATATATTTTTTTAAGACAATATGCTCGGTGTTAATGCATATAAACAGTTTGACTCCTATAAGATATCTCTTTTTTATATTTTTTTGGCATTTCATTTAAGATCGTATGGCCTTTTTTTCAATTTGCGAGTAGAAGTATCCTCACTTCATTCTTTTAAATATTACATAAAACAAAATACATCAGGGATTGATTTGCTTATCGAAATTCTTATTGATAAGATCAAGATCCATATAATTCGTATTGATAAAAAATTGATTCTTTGAAGTAAATTAGTAAAGTTTATTACTTGGTTCACACTATTGACAACATATCATTATTTGAAACAAAACCTAATTTAAAGTAGTATTTTCAGGTAAACGAAACCTAGGTATAAGTAGTGTATTTTAAGTAATTATAAACTTCCCGATATGTGTAAATGATCCCCATAATCAATAAAAATTGAGATTTACCTATTTAGCAAAAATATTTCAACTGTTTATTTCGAAAATATGGCGATTTCGAAGTGATATCAAAACAAACTATATTACAATATCTATAATAGTATTTACTAAATTTCTATAATTTTGTTGGGCATGGACAAGGACGTGCATGGCCCTTTTTTGATTTTTTAAAAATAAATCATCTTTGCCAATTTTTTTCAGAAGAAACTTTCGTTTACAACATGAAAATACTTCCACTAATGATAAGCAAAGCTTTAAAATTCAATAATTCTTTTCTACAAAAAATCACTTTTCACATGCCTATAATATTTCCGGATAATGTTTCATTTAGGTCATAACATTTTTACTATATATCTTATCGTATAGATATCTTTGAATTTTCGAAATCAGTTCAGAGAGTTATTGGATAAAACATTATTTTCACATTGGTGGCGTCCATTAATCACGTGAGAGAGGGGGGTATAGTAGGATATCACGTGTATTTATTTTTTCCCTCATTATTTAAAAAAAAACACAACATTTTCAAAAAATCAAAATTCAAAAATCCTCAACAAATCGATCACGTGATTAATGGACGTTCCTATCTGAAAGAATTTTTACCTCATTTTTTTTTTAAAAAAAAAAACATTTTCAAAAAAAAATCAATAATTTTATAATTTTTTCTCGTAAATTAAAATAAACGTGATGTCTAAAAATCCTTAAAAAATCGTTTGCGTGATTAATCGACGTCTCTTATCTGATAATTTCAGAGAAACGGCCTGACTGATCGTCTCGCAAAACTAACCAACGTCCGACCTTGTCAAGTGTTACCGAATGGTTTCTAAAGTTTTGAAATTGGTTCAGAAATTTTTGGGAAAACGTTGACCAAAAGTTCTATTTTTTGCTCACATCAAAAAAGTACTGCTTTCTAAACTTTGATGAATTTTTAGTATAATAAGCCATAATATTGCATTGTATTGTTAGCCATAATATTGTAGTATGTTCTATAAGACAGTGATTTCTATCATCATAAAGAGTTTCATTAGAAATGCCAGAAATGTTTCAACAACTAATTACGAAGAAATAGTCTGTGTGATCTTTACCAAATATACTTTATCATTAAACTTGGTTCAGGATTTTTTGGGAAAACGGGAACGAAAAATTTTGTACTCTTTTGCTAATTTAATAGAAACGATGGTGTCACAAAACTGATCATCAAAAGTCTTTATCGAGTTTTATCAAATGGCTTCCAAATTTTTGAAAAGTCCAAGTTTGTCATTTTTTGAGGAAGAGTCGATTAAAAGTCAAATTTCGGCTAAACGAGCTCATATATTTTCCAATTTTGGTACCAAATAACCAGCAAATTGGAAAATCAGCAAATCGGATTTTTTGACGAAAACATAAACTTTTGCTTCGGGGATTTAATAGTGGCTTTGTTTTATATTCTAAATGATTTATCCTTACCTATGGCTGTAATTCCAGTCGCCCAAATATCACATAATTGGTTATAACCACCTTTGCGTTCAACAGCAGCTACTTCTGGTGCCATCCAATAAGGAGTACCAATAAAACTCCGTCTTTTATTTATTGTAGCCGTAATCTGTGCTGAAACCTAAAAGACAATAATATATAAGCATATGGTCTATTTGTAAGTTGAATTTTAGTAATACTCTAAACTTACCCCAAAGTCTGCTAATTTAACATCACCATTTTCAGTCAACAATATATTGGCGCCTTTAATATCACGGTGCATTTTACCCATGGAATGCAAATACGATAAACCTAATAAAGTCTCACGACACATGTATGCGATTTGTGGCTCCGATAAAGGACCAGTAACTGAAATATAAAAAATTAAATAAAAAATTATCATAGCTAATTTGGTAAAATTTCCTTTATCGCTTACTATGATAAATATCCTGGAGGCTCCCGCCGCCACAGTACTCCATACAAATCCATAATTTGTCCCTTCGTAAATATGATCCATAATATGCTATTATATTTTCATGTCTACAATCTCTCATCATCAGAATTTCCTGCTGGATGATTTGGAAGTCATCACCAGGTTCTAATTTTATCACCTTGATGGCAGCAAAATCATTGGTTGTAAGGCGCTTGGCCTGAAATAAAAATATAAAATATAAGAAATAATATTATTTTTCTAAAACGTGTGTTAATTGAAAAAACGGCATCCGAGTGCAAAGGGTTGAGGCAAATAGCAGGAACTTTCCGCACTGAAAATTAAAAAAATTTACAAAAGTTTTAAACTTTTAGGAAAACTTCGAAAAATTTGGATTTTTGGGAATTTATAATTTGAAAGAAAATGGATTGAAAAACTTGATTTTTTTTACATTTTGAACTTTTCAAAGCAATCACGCTGCTCAGCTGTTCTGGAAATAAATTTCGAAGCGCGTAAGCGCTGCGTCGCAGTCTTACGGATAAACATTGGTACAGGAACCATAGAAATGCAAACAAAATTTGTACGTCTCATTAAAATCTCTATAAAATATCTGATAATTTGATGTGCATATGTCTAATGATCATTTTTGTCCGCCAAATGGCGATTTTTTTTTACTTTTTTATTGGATCTCCGAAACTATTAAACCTGCCTTTCCAAAAATTTAATATTCATTTCGTCAATGCAAATAATCTTTTGAATCATTCAAATCGGACGCTCCGTTCTCTTAAAAACTGAGTTACCGTTTTGGCACTTTTTGCCCCGTATCTACGAAACGGCTGAAACTGCCATTGCCAAAAACTAATCAGCACGTCTCTTTATCAATACGAATCGAATGTTTTTTAAATTATCCAAATCGATTGATTTGTGTTGCCCGAATCGTCACTACACATACATAGATTTGTTCTAAGGTATGCCAAAATGTTCAGAAACCTTTGAAACGTAAAGATATGCAAAAATTTCATTTTCGATTTTTTTGCGATTACTATACTTATCCAATGGGAAGTTAATTATTTCAAGAAGGATTTTAAAAGCTAAAACTGAATTTAGGAATTTTATGGTTTTGGTACTAATGTTTTAATTAAAGTTCTGAAATAATTAGAACCAGAAAATAAATGTACCAGTAAATGTTGTATATTCTTTTGGTGTTGGAAAATTAGTTCTGAAATTTGAAGAAAGATTTTGGAGAATCTTTGAATTATTCAATAATACAACAATTGATAGAAAACTATTTCATGATTCTAGAAGATCTCGCTAAAACTGGAAACAGAGTTGTTTAGATAAATTAAAAAATATGTGAAACATCAGCTAGAAAAATGGAATTCAAATTTATAAATATAGTTTTTGAATCTGAACTTGGTTCTGGGGAAAATATCACAGATATGGAATTTTATGGACTTTTAATTAATGCTTTGAGAAAATTAGAATCAGAATATAAATGGTGTTCATAATTCACCAGTAAATATTATAAATCCTTTTGGTGACGTGAATTACGTTAGTAATTAGTAATCTTGAGAGCAAGTTGTCGAGGAAAAAGAAATTTAATTTTGGAATTTAGAGAACGATTTTGGAGAATCGATAGAAAATTATCACAAGTAAAAATAATTTTGATTCTAGAAGATCTCGCTAAAACTGGAACCAGAGTTTTTTAGATAAATTAAACAATGGGTGGAACACATCAGCTGGAAAAATGGGATTCAAATTTATTAAAATAGTTTCAACTTTGAACTTGGTTCTGGTGAATATCACAGATGAAGTTTATACTAATGTTTTAATTCAAGTTTTATGAAAATTAGAATCATATAATAAATGTGAACTAATAATATTTTAATAAACATCACTTCAAGAATAATTAGTTGCATTATTGTGTAGGTGGGCATAAGGTCTTTGTTGGGCCTTGCATAAAAAATGTTTAATTTGAATACTGTAAATCCATTTGGTATGGAGTATTACATTAATAATGAACTTTTGGAGTTTTCGAAGAATTGCTCTAATAAAACATGTTTTGAATACTAATTACAAATTACAAATCGTGTATGAAACATATATATTATATATATATATATATATATATATATATATATATATTTAGGTTGTCAAAGAAGAAATTTAGATTCAGAATATCTTATACATAAAATTCTTCCGAAATGATGTATGTAAATATACTCCTCCTAAATGAGTTTGATAAATCTGTCCGAAGTTTGTTAAGGGAATTTTTTAGGATGTATGTGATTATAAAAATACAGTACAAATAAATGGAAAAAATTGCAAGAAACGGCATGTCATTGTTTGACATTGAAAATATTTGAGACATTGTTTGGCATTGAAAACAAATGAAAACTGTCATCTGCCAAAAATTTCAATTTACTTATGAGCCTAGACAATATTAGAATATTATAAAAAATTCATGATTATGAATAAGGAAAATGAAATGTCTACATTATTATTGCCAAAAAGCAGCTGAGATGTGCTAGAAATTAAAATAATATAAGATATAGTATATGTATGGCAGATTGATAGATGCATATGAACTTAAAATATGAAATTAAGTAATAATCAGGGCCTGGAAGGGGACGCCAAGACAAATTTCGAATATGAAATTCTCAATATAGTTTTTTTTTCCAATATAATTCAAGAAATATATAAATTCTTTTCATCTTTTACTAATCTTTGCACAATATTTTTAAAATATGTTAATAATTTCACTTACAATTCGGCCCTTATGATATCAATTAGGAGAAGTTTAAGATGCAATTTTGTAAATATTAGTATAGGATATTAAAAAATTGTAAACGTGGGTACAGGACAACATCTCTCGGGTCATCCAGTAATATTAAAAATTTCTTAAAAATATATTAATATATAATAATATTCTCTTTCTTCTCAAAATAAATTATTACAAGAGTAATTCTCATTCTCATCAAAAATTTTTGATAAAACTGGAAATGCAGGTTCTTTAGTTTAATTCTAAAAATCAAAATTATTTGGCATCACTATAAATAATTTTAATATACTATTAAACATATTAGCTTGTAAATATAATTTTTGACTAAAACAATTACTAATCTTGAAAGTAAGTTATTAAGGAATATTCCTCTCATAAACATTATAAACAATTGTATAATATTTTTTGTCATTGTAACAAAAAATATTGTACATTCTTTTGGTGTCTTGTGATAATCTGAGAACGTGCTTATAAAAGAATCTATAATATACCTTGAAATAATTCAGAATTTTGTTTTGAATACAAATATAAATTATCAAAATGATTTGCTATCGATAAATCGATATGGATCCCTAATACTGTCTAAACTTATTTGTAATTCATATATGAATTTATATATATATATATATATATATATATATATATATATATATATATATATATTGTAATTGCATTGCTTGTAAATGTAATTTGCGGCTCAAATAATTAAAAGGTATGTATTTTTGAAAGTTGCAAGTACAATGTTGAAGAATAATCTTGCAATAAACATTGATGTGAATAACTAACTGCTATATCTCTTCGTATATTACATTAAGACTATAAGAATGTACCTAATATGAGGAATATAAAAAAGTTATGAAGAATATAAAGAATAATAACGAATGCAAAGAAGAAATTAATACTTTAGGAATACCATTATATATACAATATACAATATAATAGCTATATATATTGTTACAATATACAATATAATAGCTATTGTTATAAAAATTTTTATGGAACATAATTATGATTGTATTACCAATTAAGACTAAGTATACAAAATGATTCGAAGAAACTAATATGTTAGCATTACCTTTTTAATAGTATAATAGTTATTTTTATGTAAAAGTTTATGGATCATAATGAATATGATTGAATATTTGTCCAAATGAAGCACTTGATTATACAGAACGGTATGAAGTATTTTTATAATTTAAAATGTGTTCTATATAGTAAATTGTGCATAATTAGTAGAATTATTGGTTATACTTAGCACTATCTGTTTCTAAACAAATTTACAAATCTTGTATGGAACATATTTTTAGGTATTGTTGGTAAAAATCTAATTTATGTGTAACAAAATTAGTACTCTTGAAAGTAAGTTGTTTATGTGTAAGAAATATCATTTTAATAAAAAACATTGGCCTTAATTTTAAATTATTAGATAGATAGATAGATACATTTTGGCCTAGAAGGGCCAAACATCCTTTGTTAGTTCTTTTATGACAATTGTTTATTTATTAATCTTTTTGGTGTTGTGTATTACATCAAAAATATACTTCTTGACTTATATAACATACATTCAGAGCCTTTGTTTTAATGGAACACTAAAAATGATTGCTTATCATAATACTGTCGATGTCCGAACAAATTCACAAATCTTGTATGGAACATATATTTAGATAATGTTAGTAAAGGCCTAAGAAAATTTGTGCTCTTGAACATAATTTGTCAAGGAATATTCCTCTAACTTTTATATTATTGTGTAGGCGGGCCATATCTTTTTGTTTCCTTGTGATCAAAACTATTTGATTCAAATATTGCAAATCCTTTTGGTATGATGTATTACATTAACAATGTATCTAAAAACTTAAGTAACATACATTTGGAGTCTTTGGAATTGTGTTCTTATACAACATGTTTTGATTAAAAATTCTTTGGTTATGATGTCACCATGACAGTTGATATAAATTATAATTTCTTGTATACCTTATAAACGTCTCCATAAGTCCCTGATCCTATCCTCTGGATCAATTCATATTCATCCTGGGGGTTCTTTCTTGATATATCAGAACTCAAAACATTTGATCCATGAGCCATGTTAATTATTTGTCACATTACACATTTATTATAAAAACATTATTTATTTACACTTATATAATTAAACTGCACTGAATTAGCACGACAAGGAAATTGTCTGTATAAATATTTTAATATAAAATTAATCTGATAAAGAAAAATTACAAAGAGCACTGATGTCCATTGCCATGTTGACAACTGCGAACAAATCTTTGGAATGAAAGCTTTCACAATAATCTTATTGACGTAAATAAACAAAAATACAAAATAAACAGTTTTGGTAAATAAATAAAATATTTTTGGGCAAAAGAATGCAGATTAACAGTAAATATTTTGTATTTGCATCCTTGTGGTTCTAAAATCGACTAAAAATATAAATAAATTTTTGAGGTTATGAATGACATTTCATATTATACCACATATATACAAAAAAATGGTTTTGTGTTAAAATAAAAAATGGTTATATATTAATATTTAAAAAACATTGTACAGTTAAAAAATACAGATTAATAATAAATATTTTGTGTTTGCATCTGTGAGGATTTAAAATCAAGTTAAAATATAAATAAATTTTTGAGGTTATGTTTGACTTTTGACATTTCTTCTTATTGCGTATAAACCACTTATATTAAAAATAATTTAGTTAAAATAAAAAATTATAATATTATAGAATACAAAAAACATTGTGCAGTTGAAAAATGCAGATTAATAATAAATATTTTGTGTTTGCACCTTTGTGGTTCTAAAATCGACTAAAAATATAAATAAATTTTGTAGGTTATGTATGACCTTTCAAATTGCATACAAACTGCATATAAAAAAGTTGTGTAACTCAAATACTTAATTGATATACTCTTGTTTCCAAAATTTACTTGTGATTTTATATATATCTATTCAACTTCTACACTTTGCAATATTTATTATTTATTATTATTATTATCTTTGGTTTTGGTTTATTTAAAAAAAATATCGATTACCATGTGTCACTTATTACCACTTTGCACAAAGTATTTATAAACACTGCATTCCTTTGTTTCCTCAAAATCTATTTATAAATCCCTGTTCTATAAATAGAGTGCTCAGATTTGTAATTCTATTACCATGGTGTCTTCGGGACTGTGGTACGGTCTGTCCACAGTTGTCATTCTGGTTCTTATAAGAAAAATTAGAGAGTACACATGGGGTAGATGTAGAAGTAAAGGTTCTTTGCGTGGTAAAACGTTTTTGATAACCGGTGCTAATTGTGGTATTGGATATGAAACTGCCAAAGCTCTTGCGATCAGAGAAGCTAATGTTATTCTTGCCTGTCGGGATGTGTTTAGAGCCAGGATGGCTATTGAGCAAATCAGACAGTATTTGCCTTTGGGAAGACTAGTAAGATAAATGTCAAATACATTTGATAATATATATTTGTTATTGTTATGTATGTTTGTTACAGACTGCTCTGGAGTTAGATTTATCGGATTTTAACTCCATTAAAGCATTTGCCCAATTGATCAGACAAGATCATAACGACATACATTGTTTGATCAATAACGCAGGTCTTGCAACAAATGAGTTACTGAAAACTAAACAGAACTTTGAAATTCATTTCGGTGTCAATTACCTTGGACATTTTTTGTTGACAAACTTGTTGCTCGATGTTTTATCTCAAAACAACGCTAAAATTATCAATGTAACTTCTCAATTGCACGAAAAGGGTGTTATTGATTTAGCTAATATTGAAAAGGCTGTTATAATCGATGAGGAAACATCCTTGCTTGGAAGTACAAATAAAAACAAAGGGCATGTGAATCCGTTTTATTGCAATTCCAAGTTGGCTAATTGTATTTTGCAATGGAATTGGAGAAGAGGGGTTATGAATCCTATGCGATATGTCCTGGCTTTACGTATACAAATCTGTTTAGAAATCATTCTTTTTAAATGGTACCAGTACGTGCTTTTTATGCCAGTTGCATTTTTCTTTTTACGAAGTGCTGAACAGGTGAATATTTAATTAAATTTATGGTTGCAGAATGAGACAATCTTTCTAATTCTAGTACTTAAAATATATCGTTTATATATTTTTTTATTGATTCAATAGGGGTTTATTTTATTAATTACAAGTATTGAAAAACTTTTGCAATGAAATATTTTTGAACTCATAGTAGCAAATTAATTATATTGCAGAACTTCTGTAACAAAATTTTTCTTATAGAAAATTTCAATTTTAATTAAATAAAATAATTACTCTAACTTGTTAATAAAAAGTCTTGCAACAAAATATGCCTTATAAAACAAGCTACATTTAATTTTGCTTAAAATAATTAATATACTCTAAATTGATAATAAAAACGCTTGCAACAAAATATTTCTTAGAGCAATTTTTAACTTTATTTAAAATAAATAATCTACTCTAAAATGATAATAAAAATTTGTAACAAAATACTCCTTATAGCAACTTTAGTTTTCTAAAAAGACATTTTATTTTTCTTATTCATAATCATGAATTTATTCATACATATTCTAATATTGTCTAGGCTCATAAGTAAATTGAAATTTTTGGCAGATGACAGTTTTATTTGTTTTCAATGCCCAAACAATGTCTCAAATATTCTTAATGTCAAACAATGACATGTTGTTTTTTGCATTTTTTTTTCATTTATTTCTACAATGTTAATATTTTTATAATCACATGCATTGTAAAAAAAATCCCTTAACAAACTTCAGAAAGATTTATCAAAATCCGAATAATTGTTTAGGAGAAGTATAAACATACATCATTATAGAAGAATTTATATATAAGATATTCTGAATCTAAGTATGCTAATCTAATCTAGTATCGTTATGATTTGAAACTTCATTTTGCAATAAAATATGCCTCTGGTTTATAGTAACAATTTATTACTCGCACTTATAACAATATCAACTAATATAATTTATTTTTTTAATTTAATCATGAGTCCTACACCCATTATTACTCTTACTCTGCAACCACCATGACTTCAATTAAAATTTATATATAACATATAATTTATTAATAATTAATATATATTCCTATCTGATTCAATAATTTTTTCAGGGAGCACAATCCGTTATAAAATGTGCATCAGAAAATCTCAAAACCCAAAAAGACATTTTTGATTCTAGAGCACCCACTATCAGAAATGGATATTATTTTAAAAATTGTAAATTTTATAAATCTAAAGTTTATTTGGACGAAGAGCTTTCTAAAGAGCTGTGGATTAAAAGTAGGAAGTTATGTGATCTCTGAATAATAGTAGAAGTAAATTATAGTAATAGATTAATAATAAATTTGAAAATTAGAGAGAGAAAACTTGTTTCGGTTTTAATTGTTGATTTAAAAAAAATGTTATTGAAGATTGTTTTGTAAATATATATAAATACATTTTTACTAAGTTGAATCTTAGTTTTAATTATGTCATTAATTATAATTATTAAACTTCCTGTAGGGTAAGTTATAATAATCGCAAAAAACTCGAAAACGAAATTTTTATATATCTTTACGTTTCAAAGGTTTCTGAACATTTTGGCAAACCTCAGAAAAAATTGATGTATGTACAGATACAAATTTTTGTCGACGATTTTGGAAAAACCGATTTGATACATTCAAAAAAACATTCGATTCATATTGATAAATAGACATGTTGATTACTTTACGGCAAAGGCAGGTCCAGCCATTCCGAAGATACGGGGCAAAAAGTGCCAAAAACGGTAACTCAGTTTTTAAGAGAACGGAGCGTCCGATTTGAATAATTCAAAAAACATTTTACTTGTATTGACAAGATGAACAACTGATTAAATTTTTGGGAAGGCAGGTATGGCGGTTTCGGAGATCTAGTAAAAAATGCAATTTGGCGGTCAAAAATGATCATTAGAAATATGCACATCAAAATATCAAATATTTTATGGAGATTTTAATGATATGTTTTAAATTTTGTTTACATTTCTATGAGGTGAGATGAAGCATTTATCGAATCGCTTTCTAAGTGGCGCGTATTTCAAATTCATTATGATTTTGAATGCTTATTACCTTGATTATGTATATTTATTATAAATATTACCTAGGCAATAAAATAATAAGTTAAGTTAAAGACGTTTAGAAGAAATCGCAAATCAATCGAAATAATTTTGTATCTGTATATATCTATTATTATTGTATATTTTATTGCAAATGTTTATAATTCAATTTCATGTAAATCATCAATTAAAAAATCTTTTTTTTTTTCATATAGGTTTATTGCCGATCAAAATAATACAATTTTTTAAGGCAATATGCTGGGTGTAAATTAAAAAAAAATGAGAATAAAAATATAATAAGTACCAACTGCCTTGAATATCAATAAATGCATAGCATGTAACATTTGCTGTATATTTTTATACTATTTATGCAGTCTAATATATTCTTGAATATTTTATGACATAAAATCAGTTAAACAAATATTTCATTAATTTCCATCACGTTTCCGACTATGAAATGCCATGTGTCTTTTCTGAGTACTTGATTGTGTGAATGTCTCATTACAAATATTGCATTCATAGGGTCGTACTCCATTGTGAATCAGCATGTGAATTTTCAGATCACTTGATTGTGTGAATGCTTCGTGCATGTACTGCATTCATAGGGGCGCTCACCACTGTGTATTACCATGTGTCGTTTCATATTACCTAATAGCTTGAATGTCTTATTGCACATACTGCATTCATGGGGGCTTGCTTCACTATGCACCATCATGTGATGTTTTAGATTACTTAATTCTGTGAATGTCTTATTACAAATCTTGCATTCATGTGGTCGTACTCCATTATGTATCATCATGTGGCTTTTCAGACAACTTGATTGTCTGAATGTCTTCTTGCACATGCTGCATTTATAAGGGCGCTCACCACTGTGAATGACCATGTGACGTTTCAGATTACTTTAATTCTGTAAAAGTCTTGTTGCATATATTGCAATCATAGGGGCGCTCACCACTGTGAATGACCATGTGCTTTTTCAGACTACCTAATTCTGTGAATTTTTTATTACAAGTGTTGCATTCATGGGGCCGTACTCCACTGTGAATTAGCATGTGATTTTTTAGACTACTGAATTGTGTGAATGTCTTATTGCATATACTGCATTCATGGGAGCGAACGTTATTGTGAGTTAGTAAATGAGTTTTTAAAGCAATTGATTGTCTGAATGTTATACTGCATACGTCACATTTGAAAGAGCAGACTTCAGAATGTGTAATCATATGTGATTTCAATCCTTTTGATAGTTTGAAAGTCTTGTGGCAGATTTCGCATTTAAAAAGGCGTTTTTTGCTGTGACTAGGCAGGTGATCGACCATATGCTGTTTTAAATGATCTGATTCTGCAAATGATTGATTACAAATTCCACATTCATATATGGATGTCTCGATTGATTCCTCTTTGACTTCATCTTTTATTGTCACCTCGGAATTAATGAATCTTTCTAAATACGTTTCATCTTTCTCAGAACACAATTCAGATTTAACAATAGCATCGACAACATCTAATTCCTCCACAACTTCGGATTTAATGTCTTCTTCTGAAAATTCTAGTGGTTCAATTTTAATTGCCTGATCATTCATAGACATAACTGTTTCTTCTGTCATTTTTAAATATTTTTACTGAATAAATATTAGTCTAAATATACTCAATAATAATATAGTTTAATTAAACTTTATAAATATTTAAATATGCAAATGATTTGAACTAATCTGACATTTATTATTTGACATTTGAAGCATAGAGCATATTTTCGGAAAGATGAGACATTTATCTGA
>NW_020539727.1:9683685-9712221 GCF_003426905.1 Ctenocephalides felis | reverse complement strand
ACAATATATTGGCGCCTTTAATATCACGGTGCATTTTACCCATGGAATGCAAATACGATAAACCTAATAAAGCTCACGACACATGTACGCAATTTGTGGCTCCGATAAAGGACCAGTAACTGAAATATAAAAATTAAATAAAAAAAAAAATAAAAAATTATAGCTAATTTGGTGAAACTTTCCTTTAATCACTTACTATGATAAATATCCTGGAGGCTCCCGCCGCCACAGTACTCCATACAATCCATAATTTGTCCCTTCGTAAATATGATCCATAATATGCTATTATATTTCATGTCTACAATCTCTCATCATCAGAATTTCCTGCTGGATGATTTGGAAGTCATCACCAGGTTCTAATTTTATCACCTTGATGGCAGCAAAGTCATTGGTTGTAAGGCGCTTGGCCTGAAATAGAAAAAGTTACATGAACTTCCCGATATGTGTAAATAATCGACTTAATCAATAAAAAACTAGTGCCTTAAGGCAAATTGATGGATCTTCCAGTACCGTAATGAAATATTCGAGAAGTTTTAAACGTTTTCAAAATATATTATTACAAATACTGTAACTTTCATTATTTTTGCTATCTTGTTATAACTGAGCAAATCAAATGTAAATCATAAATCAATTTATCTCCAGAACATTAACATAAATCGTCAGTCATTTCAAATTCAATTTCAAAAAAATAGTGCTGATTTGCACAAAATCGAAAAAAGCTCCCGTGTAGTCACAGTCTAAAAGCATTTGCAAATAATTCTGTGCGACATTTTCCACTTATACTGTGCTTAGCTTGGCGGCATTTTCACATTTTTCAATAGTTTTCACAAAATTGGAAAAGTGCTCCAATACATAAACAGTCTAAACGCACTTGTGTAAACATGGTACCAGAGTGGCGCTTAGACTGTGCTTAGCCTGGGTAATTTTTTGAATTTTTAATCCAAAATTACAAAAATATTTTATGGAAAATAAAAAAAGATGTAATATTTTTTTATCCTCAAAAGCAATTGTTTTGTCAATACTAGCAGAAAGTTTTTTAGATCATTCTAATCGGGCGCTTAGTTCACTCAAAAACTGCCATTTATTGCACATTTAGCTCTGTATCTTCGAAATGGCGGGACCTGTCTTTGCCAAAAACTAATCACCTTTTCTCCCGATCATTACAAAATTGAATGTTTTTTAGATCATTCAAATCCGATACTCCGTTCTCTCAAAAACTCGATTTGTATTTTCTGCACTCTTTGCTCCGTATCTCCGTAACGGCTGGACCTGCCTTTGCCAAAACTAATCAGCACATCAGAAAAAATGCGGACATACAAAACAACACACGACACACACATCCATTTTTTCTGAGGTATGCGCCAAAAAATTCAGAAACCTTTAAACGTCGAGAAAATGCAAAAATTTTCATTTTCGATTTTCGGCCCATTACTATAACTATAACCTACGGGAAGTTATAAATTATTTTATGAGGTGATTAAAAGTATTCCGAGTGGATTTATTACACATAATTTAAAACGAACGGAGTATTTTCAAAAGCAAATTTTCAAAAACCAACAAATTTCATAATTGAATCAGTTTCCGTAGGACTCTTTAATGGTTTTGTATGTTCATTAAGACAAAGTACTCTATCGTTATATCAAGTACCAATCGTCTAATTTAATTTTAACAAATGTCAAAAAACTACTCATTTTCTCAAACTTTAATGAATTTTTAAAATTTAATACTGGTCTTAAGGCCGTTTAAAATTTTCAGTAAGTTCTACAAGACCAAGGTATACATAGCTAAAAAAAATTTTCATCAGTTAATTACAAGAAAACGGCTCGGTAGATTTTCACTTAAAACTAATCAGTATCATACCACCTAATATCTTGTGAACAGTTTTTAATATTTTAAAATCAATTCGGAAATATGAGCTCAAATGTGGACGAAAAGTTGACCACTTTTTTTTCAAATTAAACAAAGAACGGTTCGGCAGATCGTCAGACAAAACTGACAAACGATAGTCCTCATTGAGATACATCAAATGGCTTTTAAATTTCTGAAATCGGTTCAGGCGTTTTTGAGCAAACGTCGATTTACGGTAAAAAATCTGTTCACACACACACATACTTTTTCCAAATTTGGTCGCATTCGATTCAGAATGGCTTGAAACGTGAGAAAATTAGCCAATCGGATTTTTGATGAAAACAAACTTCTCCTTCGGGAAATTAAAAATCTGAACAAAAATGCAGTTTTGTTCCATGCAGTTTATTGTGGTGAAAAATAGCAAAATGTACGTTGGTAGTTGATCGGTATTAGAAGCATCAGCGAGTGAAAAATCCCATTTAGCATGGTTTTCAAAAGGAGTTAATTTCGGATAGGCCCTACTCAATATCTGACTCGTTTCTAATTATCGAGCACGAGCAATAAAAAAAATATCTCCAAAAAATTGAATAAAAAAGAGTCAAAGGTAAACAACCATTGAAAAAAAAAGCTTTTCCAATAACTCAGGAATAGCTGTAGGTATCAAAATTTAGCCAACGTCAACGACCAGGATGGAAAATTGATTCACGATGGATAAATAAAAGAGGGAAGTGTGTAGGATGGTAAAAATTAGGGGTTGCATGTTTCGTTTCTAATGATCGAGCACGAGCGGTAAAGGAAATTTCTCCAAAAAATTGAATAAAAGGTGACACATTTATATTTTGCAATAAAATTAGAAAAAAATGAATTATGAATTTTAAGTGACATGTCCAGGGTTTACATATGAGAATCTGTTTGGAAATCGTTTCTTTTAAAAGACATCAGTATGTGCTTTTTAATCCAGGTGCATTTAGCTATCCATGGTCTGTAACAAATTTAAATTCGTGTATGAAAGACACATTTTCAGGTGATAATGGCTAATAAAATAAGTAGGTATTCTTGAAAGGAGAAAATTTAGAAAGAAACGTAGGAAAGTTAGTTTTGGAATTTCATAAAAAACAAACCGAGGCATATGAATATTGCAGAATCTGCAAATTCTTTATTATTCAATTGAAAGAACGCTATATAGTGCCTTAAGGCTAATTGCTGTAACTTTCCTTACCATAAAATCGATTTTTGAGTTTTGAAAAAAATGTCCTTTTTGAAAAATACGATTTTTTTATACTTTGAAATATTTTGGAAATTTTTTCAAAGCAATCGCGATACGTCCGCTGCTTAAAAATGAAATATCGAAGCGCGTGGGCGCCGTGTCGCAGCATAGCACATAAACATTGGTACGGGACACATAGAAAAGTAAACAAAATTAGTTCTTGTTATTAAAATATCTATAAAATACATGTTAATTTGATGTGCATATATCTAATGATCATTTTTGTTCGCCAAATGTCACTTTTTTATTGGTTCTCCGAAACCGCTATACACCACCTTCTAAAAATTTAATCAGTTCTTCATTTCTTCATTACAGATAAAATATTTTTTGAAATCATCCAAATCGGACGCTCCGTTATAGCTCAAAAACTAAGTTACGATTTTTGGCATTTTTTCCCTATGTCTCCGAAATGGCTCGACCTGCCTTTGCCAAAACTAATCAGCACCGTCTCCTCATGAGTAGGAATCGAATGTTTTTCAATTATTTAAATCGAAATTTTGTATCCGTACACACACGCATACATCATTTTTTTCTAAGGTATGCCAAATGTTGAGAAGACATTTGACAAATTTTTATTTTCGATTTTTTTGCGATTACTATACTTATCCTACAGGAAGTTAACTATTTCTCGAAGATCTGGCTAAAACTGGATTTAAGAATTTTATGGTTTTGGTACTAATGTTTTAATTAAAGCTTGAAAAAAATTAGAATCAGAAAATAAATGTGCACTCGTTCATAATTCACCAGTAAATACTGTAAATCATCTTTGTGCCGAGGAAGAGGAAATTTAGTTTTTAATTTGAGAAAAAAAATTTAAATTATTCGATATAGGCAACAAAGCTATAGAAAACTATCTCAAAAAAATTGATTCTAAAAGATCTTGCTAAAACTGGCAACAAGCTTCGTCAGGTAAATTAAAAAAAAATATTTTATTATCTTTGAATTCTTCAATAATGTAACAATGAATAGAAAACTATCTCAAAAATTCTGATTCTGAAAGATCTTGCTAAAACTGGAAACAGAGCATCTTTAGATAAATTAAAAGATAGGTGGAAAATCAGCTGGAAAAATAGAATTCAAATTTATAAATATAGTTTTTGAATCTGAACTTGGTTCTGGGGAAAATATCACAGATATGAAATTTTATGGACTTTTAATTAATGCTTTGAGAAAATTAGAATCAGAATATAAATGGGTGTTCATAATTCACCAGTAAATATTATAAATCCTTTTGGTGACGTGAATTACATTACATAATTAGTAATCTTGAGAGCAAGTTGTCGAGGAAAAAGAAATTTAATTTTGGAATTTGGAGAAAGATTTTGGAGGATCGATAGAAAATTATCACAAGTAAAAATAATTTTGATTCTAGAAGATCTCGCTAAAACTGGAACCAGAGTTTTTTAGATAAATTAAACAATGGGTGGAACACATCAGCTGGAAAAATGGGATTCAAATTTATTAAAATAGTTTCAACTTTGAACTTGGTTCTGGTGAATATCACAGATGAAGTTTATACTAATTTTTAATAATAATTCAAGTTTATGAAATTGAATCATATAATAAATGTGAACTAATAATATTTTAATAAACATCACTTCAAGAATAAATTAGTTGCATTATTGTGTAAGTGGGCATAAGGTCTTTGTTGGACCTTGCATAAAAAAATGTTTTAATTTGAATATTTTACATCCATTTGGTATGGAGTATTACATTAATAATGAACTTTTTTGGAGTTTTCGAAGAATTGCTCTAATAAAACATGTTTTTGAATACTAATTACAAATTACAAATGGTGTATGAAAATATATATATATATATATATATATATATAATATATCTATATTAGGGTGGTCCTTAATATGGACATTTTCGAATTTTCTTGCTTCAAAGGGCTCAAATGGTTCCAATTGATAAAAACAATTCTCTGAAAGTTTTAGCTCTTAATATTAACGTTTAGATAGAGCGCAATTTAATCAAATTTGTATGGAAACACTATCCATTTGGTGATTTTTTCAAATCAGTTTTGTGAAAATATTGTGTAATTTCAAGTTATGTGTATAATACATAGTGTAGTGCATTAACCATATCCTAATACCATGGATTATTAAAATTTTCCAATTTAGCACTAAGATCAACTAATTGTAAGTACTAATTACTATTTTATTTTTTCTTTTCACTCCAATTCAATTGTTTTAGTTTTTAATTTTATTTTTTAGTTTCCACTGAATGAAGGCTAGGATTATAGCCGAAACGTATGGATTTAAAATAAATTTTTGAAAGAAATTCAAATTTTTTTATTGATGTTATTCCCGATTATTAGACTTTGTTATACATATGTCAACATCAAATTCAGAATCATACAATATATATATATATATATATATATATATATGTATATATATATATATAATATATATAAATATTTAGGTTGTCGAAGAAGAAGTTTAGATTCAGAATAAGAAGAATATATTATACATAAAATTCTTCCGAAATGATGTATGTAAATATACTCCTCCTAAACGATTATTGGGATTCTGATAAATCTTTCTGAAGTTTGTTAAGGAAATTTTTTAGGAGGTATGTGATTATTAAAATACTGTAATATTGTAGAAATAAATGGAAAAAAATGAAAAAAAAAAAAAAACATGTCATTGTAAGACATTAAAAATATTTTGAGGCAATGTTGGCATTAAAAACAAATGAAAACTGTCATCTGCCAAAAATTTCAATTTACTTAGACAATATTAGAATATTATAAAAACTTTATGATTATGAATAAGGAAAATCAAATGTCTACATTATTGTTGCCAAAAAGCAGCTGAGATGTGCCAGAAATTAAAATAATATAAGATACAACATATGTATGGCAGATTGATATGCACATATGAACAGGATTTGACAAATTAATTCATTTAAAATATGAAATTAAGTAATAATCAGGGCCGGTCAGGGGGCGCCAAGACAAAATTCGAATATGAAACTTTCAATATGTTTTTTGTTTCAAAATAATTCAAGAAATATATAATTTCTTTATTCTTTCACTAATCTTTGCACAATTATTTCAAAATACGTTGAAAATTTCACTTTAAAACAACAAATGGGAAAGTAGAGATGAATTCTCACGATATCAATTAGGAGAAGTTTAAGATGCAATTTTGTAAATATTAGTATAGGATATTAAAAAATTGTAGACAACATCTCTTGGGTCATCTAGTAGTATTAAAAATTTCTTAAAAGTATAATAATCTATAATAATAATCTCTTTCTTCTCAAAATAAATTATTACAAGAGTAATTCTCATTCGAAAATTTTTGATAAAACTGGAAATGCAGATTCTTATATATAAAAATCGAAATTATTTGGCATTACTATAAATAATTTTAATATACTATTAAACATATTAGCTTGTAAATATAATTTTTGACTAAAACAATTACTAATCTTGAAAGTAAGTTATCAAGGAATATTCCTCTCATAAACATTATAAACAATTGTATAATATTTTTTGTCATTGTAACAAAAAATATTGTACATTCTTTGGTGTCTTGTGATAATCTGAGAACGTGCTTATAAAAGAATCTATAATATACCTTGAAATAATTCAGAATTTTGTTTTGAATACAAATATAAATTATCAAAATGATTTGCTATCGATAAATCGATATGGATCCCTAATACTGTCTAAACTTATTTGTAATTCATATATGAATTAATATATATATATATATATATATATATATATATATAATATATATGTAATTGCATTGCTTGTAAATGTAATTTGCGGCTCAAATAATTAAAAGGTATGTACTTTTGAAAGTTGCAAGTAGACTGTCGAAGAATAATCTTGTAATAAACATTGATGTGAATAACTAACTGCTACATCTCTTCGTATATTACATTAAGACTATAAGAATGTACCTAATATGAGGAATATAAAAAAGTTATGAAGAATATAAAGAATAATACGAATGAAAGAAGAAATTAATATGTTAGGAATACAATTATATATACAATATACAATATAATAGCTATATATATACAATATAATAGCTATTGTTATGAAAATTTTTATGGAACATAATTATGATTGTATTACTAATTAAGACTAAGTATACAGAATGATTCGAAGAAACTTGTATGTTAACAGCACCTTTTTAATAGTAAAGTAGTTATTTTTATGAAAATATTTGTGGAACATCATTATGATTGTATATTTATTCAAATGAAGCTCTTGATTATACAGAAAAATATGAAAGATTTTTATAATTTAAAATGTGTTCTATATAGAAAATTACAAATAATGTGGAATATATTTTGTGCATAATTAGTAGAATTATTGGTTATACTTAGCACTATCTGTTTCTAAACAAATTTACAAATCTTGTATGGAACATAGTTTTAGGTATTGTTTGGTCAAAGTCTAATTTATGCGTAACAAATTAGTACTCTTGAAAGCAAGTAGTCGAGAAATATCATTTTAAAATAAAAACATTGACCTTAATTTTAAATTATTAGATAGATAGATAGATACATTTTGGCTAGAAGGGCCAAACTCCTTTTGTTAGTTCTTGTATGACAATTGTTTATTTATAAATCCTTTGGTGTTGTGTATTACATCAAAAATATACTTCCTTGACTTATATAACATACATTCAGAGCCTTGTTTTAATGGAACACTAAGAATGATTGCTTATCATAATACTGTCGATGTCCGAACAAGTTCACAAATCTTGTATGGAACATATATTTAGATAATGTTAGTAAAAGCCTAAGAAAATTGTGCTCTTGAACATAACTTGTCAAGGAATATTCCTCTTAACTTTTATATTATTGTGTAGGCGGGCCATATCTCTTTGTTTCCTTGTGATCAAAAACTATTCGATTCAAATATTGCAAATCCTTTTGGTATGATGTATTACATTAACAATGTATCTAAAAACTTAAGTAACATACATTTGGAGTCTTTGGAATTATATTCTTATACAACATGTTTTGATTAAAAATTCTTTGGTTATGATGTCACCATGACAGTTGATATAAATTATAATTTCTTGTATACCTTATAAACGTCTCCATAAGTCCCTGATCCTATTCTTTGGATCAACTCATATTCATCCTGGGGGTTCTTTCTTGATATATCAGAACTCAAAACATTTGATCCATGAGCCATGTTAATTATTTGTCACATTACACATTTATTATAAAAACATTATTTATTTACACTTATATAATTAAACTGCACTGAATTAACACGACAAGGAAATTGTCTGTATAAATATTTTAATATAAAATTAATCTGATAAAGAAAAATTACAAAGAGCACTGATGTCCATTGCCATGTTGACAACTGCGAACAAATCTTTGGAATGAAAGCTTTCACAATAATGTTATTGACGTAAATAAACAAAAATACAAAATAAACAGTTTTGGTAAATAAATAAAATATTTTTGGGCAAAAGAATGCAGATTAATAGTAAATATTTTGTATTTACATCCTTGTGGTTCTAAAATCAACTAAAAATATAAATAAATTTTTGAGGTTATGAATGACATTTCATATTATACCACATATATACAAAAAAAATAGTTTGTGTTAAAATAAAGAAATGGTTATATATTAATATTTAAAAAACATTGTACAGTTAAAAAATACAGATTAATAATAAATTTTGTGTTTGCATCTGTGAGGATTTAAAATCAAGTAAAAATATAAATAAATATTTGAGGTTATGTTTGATTTTTGACATTTCTTCTTATTGCGTATAAACCACATATATTAAAAATAATTTAGTTAAAATAAAAAATTATAATATTATAGAATACAAAAAACATTGTGCGGTTGAAAAATGCAGATTAATAATAAATATTTTGTGTTTGCACCTTTGTGGTTCTAAAATCGACTAAAAATATAAATTTCAAATTGCATACAAACTGCATATAAAAAAATTGTGTAACTCAAATACTTAATTGATATACTCTTGTTTTCAAAATTTACTTGTGATTTCATATATATCTATTCAACTTCTACACTTAGAAATATTTATTATTTATTATTATTATTATCTTTGGTTTTGGTTTATTTAAAAAAAATATCCATTACCATGTGTCACTTATTACCACTTTGCACAAAGTATTTATAAACACTGCATTCCTTTGTTTCTTCAAAATCTATTTATAAATCCCTGTTCTATAAATAGAGTGCTCAGATTTGTAATTCTATTACCATGGTATCTTCGGGACTATGGTACGGTCTGTCAACAGTTGTTATTCTAGTTATTATAAGAAAAATCAGAGAGTACACGTGGGGTAGATGTAGAAGTAAAGGTTCTTTGCGTGGTAAAACGTTTTTGATAACCGGTGCTAATTGTGGCATTGGATATGAAACTGCCAAGGCTCTTGCGATTAGAGAAGCTAATGTTATTCTTGCCTGTCGGGATGTGTTTAGAGCCAGGATGGCTATTGAGCAAATCAGACAGTACTTGCCTTTGGAAGACTAGTAAGATAAATGTCAAATACATTTGTAATATATTTTATCGTTCTGTATGTTTGTTACAGACTGCTCTGGAGTTAGATTTATCGGATTTTAACTCCATCAAAACATTTGCCCAATTGATCAGGCAAGATCATAACGACATATATTGTTTGATCAATAACGCAGGTCTTGCAACAAATGAGTTACTGAAAACCAAACAGAATTTTGAAATTCATTTTGGTGTCAATTACCTTGGACATTTTTTGTTGACAAACTTGTTGCTCGATGTTTTATCTCAAAACAACGCTAAAATTATCAATGTAACTTCTCAATTGCACGAAAAGGGTGTTATTGATTTAGCTAATATTGAAAAGGCTGTTATAATCGATGAGGAAACATCCTTGCTTGGAAGTACAAATAAAAACAAAGGGCATGTGAATCCGTTTTATTGCAATTCCAAGTTGGCTAATTTGTATTTTGCAATGGAATTGGAGAAGATGGGTTATGAATCCTATGCGATATGTCCTGGCTTTACGTATACAAATCTGTTTAGAAATCATTCTTTTAAATGGTACCAGTACGTGCTTTTTATGCCAGTTGCATTTTTCTTTTTACGAAGTGCTGAACAGGTGAATATTTTAATTAAATTTATGGTTGCAGAATGAGACAATCTTTCTAATTCTAGTACTTAAAATATATCGTTTATATATTTTTTTTATTGATTCAATAGGGGTTTATTTTATTAATTACAAGTATTGAAAAACTTTTGCAATGAAATATTTTTTGAACTCATAGTAGCAAATTAATTATATTGCAGAACTTCTGTAACAAAATTTTTCTTATAGAAATTTTCAATTTTAATTAAATAAAATAATTTACTCTAACTTGTTAATAAAAAGTCTTGCAACAAAATATGCCTTATAAAACAAGCTACATTTAATTTTGCTTAAAATAATTAATATACTCTAAATTGATAATAAAAACGCTTGCAACAAAATATTTCTTAGAGCAATTTTTAACTTTATTTAAAATAAATAATCTACTCTAAAATGATAATAAAAAGTTTTGTAACAAAATACTCCTTATAGCAACTTTTAGTTTTCTAAAAAGACATTTTATTTTTCTTATTCATAATCATGAATTTATTCATACATATTCTAATATTGTCTAGGCTCATAAGTAAATTGAAATTTTTGGCAGATGACAGTTTTTATTTGTTTTCAATGCCAAACAATGTCTCAAATATTCTTAATGTCAAACAATGACATGTTGTTTTTTGCATTTTTTTTCATTTATTTCTACAATGTTAATATTTTTATAATCACATGCATTGTAAAAAAAATCCCTTAACAAACTTCAGAAAGATTTATCAAAATCCGAATAATTGTTTAGGAGAAGTATATTAACATACATCATTATAGAAGAATTTTATATATAAGATATTCTGAATCTAAGTATGCTAATCTAATCTAGTATCGTTATGATTTGAAACTTCATTTTGCAATAAAATATGCCTCTGGTTTATAGTAACAATTTATTACTCGCACTTATAACAATATCAACTAATATAATTTATTTTTTTAATTTAATCATGAGTCCTACACCCATTATTACTCTTACTCTGCAACCACCATGACTTCAATTAAAATTTATATATAACATATAATTTATTAATAATTAATATATATTCCTATCTGATTCAATAATTTTTTCAGGGAGCACAATCCGTTATAAAATGTGCATCAGAAAATCTCAAAAACCCAAAAAGACATTTTTGATTCTAGAGCACCCACTATCAGAAATGGATATTATTTTAAAAATTGTAAATTTTATAAATCTAAAGTTTATTTGGACGAAGAGCTTTCTAAAGAGCTGTGGATTAAAAGTAGGAAGTTATGTGATCTCTGAATAATAGTAGAAGTAAATTATAGTAATAGATTAATAATAAATTTGAAAATTAGAGAGAGAAAACTTGTTTCGGTTTTAATTGTTGATTTAAAAAAAATGTTATTGAAGATTGTTTTGTAAATATATATAAATACATTTTTACTAAGTTGAATCTTAGTTTTAATTATGTCATTAATTATAATTATTAACTTCCTGTAGGGTAAGTTATAATAATCGCAAAAAACTCGAAAACGAAAATTTTTATATATCTTTACGTTTCAAAGGTTTCTGAACATTTTGGCAAACCTCAGAAAAAATTGATGTATGTACAGATACAAATTTTTGTCGACGATTTTGGAAAAACCGATTTGATACATTCAAAAAAACATTCGATTCATATTGATAAATAGACATGTTGATTACTTTTTGGCAAAGGCAGGTCCAGCCATTCCGAAGATACGGGGCAAAAAGTGCCAAAAACGGTAACTCAGTTTTTAAGAGAACGGAGCGTCCGATTTGAATAATTAAAAAAACATTTTACTTGTATTGACAAGATGAACTGATTAAATTTTTGGGAAGGCAGGTCAGGCGGTTTCGGAGATCTAGTAAAAAAAATGCAATTTGGCGGTCAAAAATGATCATTAGACATATGCACATCAAAATATCAAATATTTTATGGAGATTTTAATAAAAAGTTTAGATTTTGTTTACATTTCTATGAGTTGATTTGAGCGCGTATTTCAAATTCATTATAATTTTGAATGCTTATTACCTTGGTTATATATATTTATTATAATTATTACCTATGCAATAAAATAATGAGATAAGTTGAAGATGTATAGAAGAAATCGTAAATCAATCGAAATAATTTTGTATCTGTATATATCTATTATTATTGTATATTTTTATTGCAAATGTTTATAATTCAATTTCATGTAAATCATCAATTAAAAAATCTTTTTTTTTTCATATAGGTTTATTGCCGATCAAAATAATACAATTTTTTAAGGCAATATGCTGGGTGTAAATTAAAAAAAAAAAATGAGAATAAAAATATAATAAGTACCAACTGCCTCGATTATCAATAAATGCATAGCATGTAACATTTGCTGTATATTTTATACTATTTATGCAGTCTATTATATTCTTAAATATTTTATGACATAAAATCAGTTAAACAAATATTTTCATATTTCATTAATTTCCATCACGTTTCCGACTATGAAATGCCATGTGTCTTTTCTGAGTACTTGATTGTGTGAATGTCTTATTACAAATATTGCATTCATAGGGTCGTACTCCATTATGAATCATCATGTGAATTTTCAGATCACTTGATTGTGTGAATGTCTTTGTGCATGTACTGCATTCATAGGGGCGCTCATCACTGTGAATGACCATGTGTCGTTTCATATTACCTAACAGCTTGAATGACTTATTGCATATACTGCATTCATGGGGGCTCGCTTCACTATGCACCACCATGTGATGTTTTAGATTACTTAATTCTGTGAATGTCTTATTACAAATGTTGCATTCATGGGGTCGTACCCCGTTGTGTATCATCATGTGACTTTTCAGACAACTTGATTGTCTGAATGTCTTCTTGCACATGCTGCATTTATAAGGACGCTCACAACTGTGAATGACCATGTGACGTTTCAGATTACTTAGTTCTGTGAAAGTCTTGTTGCATATATTGCAATCATAGGGGCGCTCACCACTGTGAATGACCATGTGCTTTTTCAGACTACCTAATTCTGTGAATTTTTTATTACAAGTATTGCATTCATGGGGTCGTACTCCACTGTGAATTAGCATGTGATTTTTTAGACTACTGAATTGTGTGAATGTCTTATTGCATATACTGCATTCATGGGAGCGAACGTTATTGTGAGTTAGTAAATGAGTTTTTAAAGCAATTGATTGTCTGAATGTTTTACTGCATACGTCACATTTAAAAGAGCAGACTTCAGAATGTGTAATCATATGTGATTTCAAACCTTTTGATAGTTTGAAAGTCTTGTGGCAGATTTCGCATTTAAAAAGGCGTTTTTTGCTGTGACTAGGCATATGAGCAACCATATGCTCTTTTAAATGATCTGATTCTGCAAATGATTGATTACAAATTCCACATTCATATATGGATGTCTCGATTGACTCCTGTTTGACTTCTTCTTTTATTGTCACCTCGGAATTAATGAATCTTTCTAAATGCGTTTCATCTTTTTCAGAACACAAGTCAGATTTAACAATATCATCAAGAACATCTAATTCCTCCACAACTTCGGATTTAATGTCTTCTTCTGAAAATTCTAGTGGTTCAATTTTAATTGTCTGATCACTCATGGACATAATAGTTTCTTCTGACATTTTTAAATATTTTTACTCAATAAATATTAGTTTAAATATACTCAATAATAATGATAATATAGTTTAATTAAGATTTATAAATATTGCAAATGATTTCAACTAATTTGACATTTGAAGCATAGAGTATATTTTCGGAAAGATGAGACATTTATCTGATAGCTTCCACATTTAACGTAAGTGGCGCGTATTTCAAATTCATTATGATTTTGAATTATTATTACCTTGTTTATGTTTATTTATTTATGATTGCATGTGCATCAATATTTATTTTTCTATTTGAGGACAATATTTATTAACCGATGTTTAAAAATATTGCATCAATATTTATATTCAATTTGAGGACAATATTGGACAAGGCCATTTATAAAGAATATTGCCTTAATATCGATTCATGTTGGCCTGATCGATTAGTTGACATCATCACAGGGCAATATTGATAATTGCAGCCACATAAATCCAATGTTGGCAATATATGAGACCGAGATTAATTTCTACATGGGCATGAATTTAAAAAAAACATAAAAATTAATATAAGTAACAATTGCCTTGATTATCAATAAATACATAGTATGTAACATTTACTGTATATTTTATACAATTTATACATTCTATTACATGCAACAATATTTTATAGCATCAAATCAATTTAACAAATATTTTTTATTTCATTGATTTCCATCACATTGCCGACTATGAACCACCATGTGTCTATTCAGACTACTTGCTTGTGTGAATGTCTTATTGCATATACTGCACTGATGGGGCCGTACTCCGTCATGAATCAGCATGTGTTTTGTCATATTACCTAATAGTTTGAATCTCTTATTGCATACACTGCATTCATGAGGGCGCTCAGCACTGTGGATAACCATGTGACGTTTCAGATTACCCAATTCTGTGAATGTCTTATTACAAATATTGCATTCATGGGGTCGTACTCCATCGTGTATCAGCATGTGATTTTTCAAACTACTGGACTCTGTAAATGTCTTATTGCATATACTGCATTCATGACGGCGTACTCCGTCATGATTCAGAATGTGGCGTTTCAAATTACTTAATTCTGTGAATGTTTTATTGCAAATATTGCATTCGTGTTGTCGTGGTACTCCAGTGTGAATTAGCATGTGATTTTTTTAGAGTACTTGATTGTGTGAATGTCTTATTGCATATAGTGCATTCATGGGGGCGTAATCCACTGTGGACGACCATGTGTCTTTTCAAAGTACTTAATTGTGTGAATGTCTTATCGCATAAACTGCATTCATAGGGGCGTAACCCACTGTGAATGAGCAAATGATTTTTCAATGCAAGTGATTGTCCGAATGTTTTACTGCATACATCACATTTAAAAGAGAACTCTTTGGAATGAGTGACCATGTGCTTTTCCTTTCCTTTTAATAGTTTGAAAGACTTGGGACAGATTTCGCATTTGAAAGGGTGTTCTTTGCTGTGACTGGGCATATGATCGACCATATGCTCTTTCAAATGATATGATTGTGTAAATGATTGATTACAAATGCCACATTCATAAGTGGATGTCTCGACTGACTCATGTTTGACTTCCTCTTCTATAGTCACTACGGAATTCATGAATCTTTCTAAGCATGTTTCATCTTTTTTAGAACACGATTCAGAATTAAAAATAGCCTGATTAGCATCAACATAATCCTTAATTTCGCGTTTAAGGTCTTCTTCTGAAAATTCTGGTGGTTCAATTTTAATTGCCTGATCATTCATAGACATAACTGTTTCTTCTGACATTTTTAAATAATTTGCACTCTCTCTCGTTTACCCAGTAAATATTTACGACAACAGTTAAACAATAATAATAATTAATAATATGCCAGTTTATACATTAAACTTTTCAATATGTTAAATAACTTTCACTAAATTTACATTTATTATTTGACATTTGAAGCATAGAGTATATTCAAGAAGATGGGACATTTATCAAATTGCTTCGATATTTAGCAGATGGCGCGTAATTTCAAATTCATTAAAGTTCTCTACATCTCAAATGTTAAGAAATGTTCTTGTTATTATTTAAATCCGCGAGCCTTTCGACTTCTGAAAAGATATAACCATAGATAAAAAAGAGTGCGCGTAAGGTTTATAGGCAATGGAAGTAAAACTTTTTTGCTATTGAACGAGATGGCATTTAAGTTAAAAATAAATACATCATATAACAATTTTGAATAATGTTTATTAGTAATGTTGTAACACTCGTGATGTACTTTTATTAATTTCAACCAATATGCATATTTATATAAAAATAAATTATAAATTATATATATAAATAATGAAGATATTCATATATTCATAATAGCATTGAAAATGTTTGTAATATTTGAAAACAATAATGTAATTAAAGTCATACTTCAAATATGACATGATGGGTTTGTCGTTTTAATTAGTATTTAGAAATGAACCTTCATTAGAGAAATAAAGTATTTGCTGATTTATAAATTCTATAATATTCGTTCATACGATATATATGTTATATAATAGATTACATATATGTTAAATAACGCCTAAACAAATATTGTTTTCGCAACTTTACTCAATTAAAATTAACATGCATTCATTGACTGCTTGTATTTTTTGTACTTTTTCGCTGGCGAAATAATCTCATTCTTTGAACAGCTGTATAATATAACTGTTTTGCCTAAAGAATATTTTCTATTTCAATAACTTCAAAGATTCATAGAAACTACAAATAACATAGAAATTATTTCAATAAACTTATGTTTCGTACAAAGCGCAAATGTTGCATTTGTTTTATTATTTTTATTATAATAATTTACGGAAAATAGGGTAAAATATTCTTCTGATTCAGGCATTATTCATTGAATCAAGATTAGTACTATGATGTAACTTTAAAATGTTTATTTATCTATGCCGATCTCCTTGTTGATATGAATACGCATACAACATTGATGCCAGTACGCATACAACGACAGATCTCTATTCACATACACGACGACTAATCACAATCGACCCGTATAGAAATGATTTCATCGAGAGGGAATGACGTACAGTTCGGGAGTAGGGCTATTTCCGTTGCATTTGTAAGGATTTACACCCTAGTCGCGCCTAAAGAAGTTTTACTTCAAAAAACAAATAAAATTATAAAATAATATAATAATATGCAATAATTGCTTGATTATCAATAAATAAATGCATTATGTAATGCTTACAGTGTATTTTATACTATTACATGCAAGAATATTTTATAACATAAATTCAATTTAACAAATATATTAATATTTCATTGATTTTCATCATGCTTCTGACAATGTACAATTTGTTGAATTGAGTAAATCTTTTCTATGCAATAATTTGCAATTTCACATTTCCAAGGATAGTTTCTATTATGTTGATCCTTCAGACTACTTGATTGTCTTCATGCAGGCGCTCATCGCTGTGAATGACCACCATGTGACGTTTCAGACTACTTGATTCTGTGAATGTCTTTTTACAAATATTGCATTCATAGGGTCGTACCCCACTGTGTTTCTGTATGTGTTTTTTCAGATTACATAATAGTGTGAATTTTTTATTGCATATAGTGCACTTATGGGGGTGCTTACCACTGTGAACGACCATGTGATATTTCAACCTAGTTAAAACTGAGAAAGCCTTATGGCATTGTTTGCATTTATAGGGACGTGGCTTGTGCTTCTGCATGTGACTTTCCAGAATACTTAATTCTGTGAATTTTTTATTGCATAAACTGCATTTATGGAAATTTACTTCATTGTGAATTGTTTTGTGGTGCCTTTTCAGACCATATAAATCTGTAAATGTCTTATTGCATATAGCGCATTCATGGGGGCGTGGGCGCACTTCAATGTGTGTCAGCATGTGACTTTTCAGACTATGTGATTGTGTGAATGTTTTATTGCATTTACTGCATTCGTAGGGCCGTACTCCCTTGTGAATTAGCATGTGTTTAGTCAGATTACCTGATTGTTTGAATGTCTTACTGCATATGTTGCATTTATGGGGTCGCACTTCGTTGTGAATGAGCATATGATTTTTCAGATTACCTGATTGTGAGAATTTCTTATAGCATATGTGGCATTCATGAGGTCGCTCACCATTGTGTACAAGCATATGAGTAGTTAAATTACCTGAATATGTGAATGTCTTATTGCATATCTTGCATTTTACGTGTCGTTCTTCAGAATGTATAATCATGTGTGCTTTCAACCCTTTTGAATGTTTGAATGTCTTATTGCATATCTTGCATTTTAAGTGTCGTCCTTCAGAATGTATAATCATGTGTGCTTTCAACCCTTTTGAATGTTTGAAAGTCTTATGACAGATTTCGCATTTTAAAGGACGCTCTTCGCTATGAGTAGGCATATGCTCATTTAAACGATATCTTTTTGCAAATGATCTATTACAAATGTTACATACATAAGTGGATGTCTTGATTGTTTCCTGCTTGACTTCTTCTTCTATTTTTACTTCAGAATTCATGAATCTTTCTAAACAAGTTTTATCATCCTCAGAACTCGATTCGGATTTAAAAATATCATCAAGAACATCAACATCATCCTCAATTTCGCGTTTAATGTCTTCTACAGAATATTCTGGTGGTTCAATTTTAATTGCCTGGTCATTCATAGACATAATTGTTTCTTCTGACATTTTAAAATATTTTCACTTACTCGCGTGTACTCAATAAATATTAGTCTAAATATATTCAATAATAATATGATTTAATTAATATTTATAAATATTTAAAATGATTTCAACTAATTTGACTTTTACTATTTGACATTGAAGCATAGAGTACATTTTCAGAAGGATGAGACCATAGATAAAGATGAGACATTTATCAAATCGCTTTGATATTTAGTAGATGGCGCGTATTTCAAATTCAGTTACGGTTTTATCATAGACCTTATAATATTATTAGTCCAGTTATTTAAGCTTAAATTAGGTAAGAATATCGGAATTCAAGATACACAGCTGTAAGACTGTAAATACCCAAAAATAGCACCCTAAAGGTATTTCGAATTACGAGGTGAACTTAATTATGATTATACTATAATTGCATAATTATTATTATACTTTGGAAAATCGTTATAAAATATTCTTTCTTGTGATAGAATTTGTAAATAGTATGAAATGTACAAGAAGCATTACATAATATGCATTTATCTTTGGATAATGAAAGCAACTATTACGTAATTATTGCGGACTATCTGAATGTTAATTTAAGAGCTGAAACTTTTAGAGATTTTTCTTGGAAGCAAAGAAATTCGAAAATGACCGTATTAAGGAGCATCCAAATATATATATATATATATATATATATATATATATATATATTTGAATAGTCCTATTAATATTTGATGTTGATATAATATATTTAATTTGAGTTTAAAAGTCGGGCGTTACATCAATAAAAATAGTATGAGAGTTTTTAGAAATTTATTTAAAATCCATACGTTTTTGTTAGCTTCTTAGAAACTACCTTCATGTTGCAATCAATATAACTACAAAAATAAGATCTAAATAAATAATATGTAAAAAAAATTCATAGAAAAACAATAATAATAAAACACTTACAATTTTGTATCCTAATATAACAGATGAAAACTTTATTACTCCATTGTATTAGTATGTGCACAGTGGTAAAATATATATTTTTTAACATCACAAATGGTAAAATACAAATGAACACGAATAAACATGAATAACTCAACAAGTTGTCGAAACTATGTATTTACTATTCAGAGTCTAAGATAGAAATGTTACTTTTTTGAAATAGTTCTTTAACATGTGTTCAAATTTTACGAGAAATTTAAAAAGCGATGGGATCTTGTCATTTTTGAAGAAATTTTGACACGGTATTTAGGAACCACGTGTTTGTTTCGTTCAAGGCCGTGTTATCGAATCGTTTGTTTATGACTTTGTCGTTATGCAATTGCAAAAACAACCCCTCAGCAAATCTTCTTTTAATTACGTTCTCTTTAAAATGTAAAATTTTTGGGTTGAAAAAATCTATATTATAATTATTTATATGCTCGGTTAACATGGTTTTGAATTGTTTGGGATTTTTTGTTATTTTTATACCATATATATATAAATGTTTTAGGCCAAACTTAGCGACAAATCAATGAGTTTTATTCATTCATTTGTTCACTAAATTACATCTAAAAACATTTTTAAAATTTTTGAAAATTTTTCCATGCTATTTCCATACAAAACTTTGATTGAATCGCGCTCTATCTAAACGTTAATATTAAGAGCTAAAACTTTCAGAGGATTAATTTTTATCAGTTTGGAACCATTTGAGCCCTTGGGAGCAAGGAAATTAGAAAATGTCCATATTAAGGACCACTCTAATATATGTATATATATAATGTACTAGAATACCTGGCCACGCTTTGCTGTGGCTTTTATTGAAATCTACAATTTTATTTCTTTATTTTTTAAAATTGTCCAAAAAGGTTTAATTTTCGATACACGGATATTTCTAATTTCTGTCTACAAAACAATTTTTACAACTTCTTTTGATAATTTTTTTGCATAGTAAATTATAAAACTCCGAAGAATAATTAATTGGCCTATCTGTGGCTTAAAGTGCTTTAAATTTAAAGTATGTCCAATTCAATTAAAACGAATGGTAATAATTAATAATTTTATTAATAAATAAATAGTACTTAAATTATAATACATATATTTTTATATAATAGTGTACGTATAAAATTATCCTAACTTATTTATTTGATACGTTCTATGACTTTCTATCACTTTTAGCATAATGTATTGTACTTTCATTATTTTTTGGTGTTGTACTGCTTGTGTTCTGGCTGCTTCGTCTAGGGAGTTGCCTTTCCCTGGATAAATTACTCGACCTTTCCTGAAATCGAAAAATATTTTATCACTATGGTATATTAAATTTTAACTTCTCATAGGGTAAGTTATTGTAATCGTTCAAAAATCGCAAATAGAATTAGTGGTGTATGGCTTTGTGCCTTAAGGCAAATTGCTGGAACTTCCCGTACCTAAATTATATATTCTAGGAAAAAAATCAGTAATCAATAAATATTGATCAAAGATTTACAACAATTGTTTTATACATTTTCAAATAGATAATTATAATCACTATATATTTTATCGTCAATAAAATATACAGTGAGGATCTTATCGCTCAAAACACTTGAGAAAGTTTACATTAGCAAGAGGTGCAGAATGAAACCGCGAGACCTGCCTTACCAAAAATTTCATCAATTATTCATTTCGTCATTACAAGTAAAATGCTTTTTAAATCATTCAAATCTGTTTTCTCAAAAACTGTATTCCCATTTTCTGCACTCTTTGCTCCGTATCTCCGTAACGGCTGGACCTGCCTTTGCCAAAAACTAATCAGCACATCTCCCTATCAATAGGAATCGAATGTTTTTTGAACCATTAAAATCGGTTTATCCGCGCGCCCGAAAATTAAATAAATTATAATTAAATAAATTATAATTATAATTAAATAAATTGTATCCATTCATACATACACACACATTTATTTTTCCTGAGGTATGCCAAAATGTTCAGAAACCTTTGAAACGTAAAGGTGTGCAAAAAATTTTATTATCGATTTTTTTGCGATTACTGTAACTTACTCTACGGGAAGTTGAAAAATGTATATGTGTATATGTGTGTGTATGCGTGGATACAATTTTCCTCCCACGATTTTGGGCGCATGCATCAACCGATTTGAATGATTCAAAAAAACACTCGATTCTTATTGATATATTGATTTCTTTTGGTTCTTGCATCTTGCTTTGTGGCAAAATGCCACTTACAAATAATATATTTTTGTATCCATATTGATATTTATTCATAAAAAACTCTATCTCTTTGCAAGATTTGATTTTGTTCAATATATAGTTTGTCTATATTGCAATTTTAGAAAAAATCTTATAAAGAATAGAAAGTATGGGTCCCTTGATCAATATTAAAACCATTAAAACGATTCAAATCTACTCGACTATGATGATTAATACGCTTTTTTTAAAGCGAATTGCTGGAACTTCCCGTACCATAATGAAATATTCGAAGAATAATATTTAGAAAAAACTAGTGGTGTGTATGGCATCGTGTCTTAAGGCAAACTGCTGGAACTTCATGTACCGTAACGAAATTTCGAGGAATATTAAATGTTTTCAAATAGATTATTATAAATACAGTAACATTTATTTATAAGAATTATATAAACTGAATTGCAAAGTAGAAATTATTTGTTTAAAGTATATTAGAACTTAAGTTTGAATTACAATTAAAATCAAAATTATTTTTGATATACAAAAAAAATATTTTTCGAAAAAAAAAATTCAATAAAAAAATCGTAAAGCAATCATTTTGTTAAAACAAGCAGAAAGTTTTTTGAATCATTCAAATCGGATGCTTAGTTCTCTCAAAAACTGCCATTTTTTGCATATTTTGCTAAGTATCTCCGATTGTTAATGTTCTGGAGATAAATTGATTTATGATTCACATTTGATTTGCTCAGATATAACAAGATAAAGCAAAAATAATGAAAGTTACAGTATTTGTAATAATATATTTGAAAACGTTTACAATTTCTCGAATATTTCGTTACTACTATTCAATTTGCCTTAAGGCACGATGCCATACACCACTAGTTGTCAATTATATTACCTGGCTTGTATTGGTTTTTTCGGTACTTCTATTCGTCTTGTTGACTTCTATGCTCGTTTGCACAGAATCTTCATAACTATCATTGTAGTCCGGAACGTATATCCTCATATTATTATTGTTTTCTGTTGGAGCAGGCGCATTTGGTTGACTAATTTGAGGGCTACTTTGTGGACTATGTTGAGGTTTATTTTCCGCTGCAATCCTCTTCTCTGTATTCGATCTCGAATATTGCTGTTTCTTCTTCAAAATATTCATCAAGTTGCTATTGATATTGCCTGCGGCCTGTAGAGTTGCCAAAGTTTCTGCAGCTTGCCGATTTGGCAAAGTCGTGAAGTAGTTCCTAGAAAAGGCGTGATCCATTTGGATGTTCTGGTTTTCAGTTTCGCTGGAAGGACTTGTCGGAGGAGCAGGATTTATAAGCTGTTCCAACTCTTGCTGGTTTTGCAAAGGTTCAATAGCCACGTTTTGCTGCTGAGTTATATCGTTCTGCGCTTCTGGTTCCACCAAAGGTAATATACTAGGTATCCTCTGAGAAGCTTCGGATTGGTGATAATCGATATTGGCTTGTTGTTGTGCTTGATAAGCTTGCTCGTCCGCGACTTGCTGGTTGTTTGCAACCTGCTGCTGGTAGAACTGTATGGAACCAGGTTCTACGTAGTTGAATGTTTGATATTGAGGCTGAAAACTATTCTGCTGCTGCGTTTGAAGGTAGCTGGTATCCGGAATTTGGTATGTTTGCTGCTGGTGTTGGACTATCGCGTTTGCTGGTTGTTGGATGTAGGCTAGAGCTGAATCCATTGTCTGAAATAGAATTTTAGGATTATTGACTACACATTGACTCATCATAAAAAGTAAGGTTTATACAAAAACCGAAAACTTGGTAATTTTTTTTTGGTTTTGGTCAAATAACTCACGTATAACTTCACGTTATATGAAGGCACTCTTTTTTAATTAGCCTAGCAGAAACTAGATAAAATTTACCACAATTCCATTTAAACACTTATATACAGTCCGATATAAAAGTTTTGAATAAAACGACTTTGAATTTGATTTTTCATTCTTTAGCAATAAATAGAATTTTTTATTTTATTTTATTTACATATATTTATTGCCAATCAAAATAATATACATTTTTTAAGACAATATGCTGAGTAGGGAATGCAATACCGGTATACCGAATTACCGGTAAACCGCCTGATATTTCGGAGGTATTTTTACCGGTATTTATTCCAAAAATACCGGTATTTTCGGTATTTTTACGCAAGCGCTATTTGATACATAATACCCTAAAGTTTAAATTTCACGGAACAAATTTATCTTTAAATTCCATAATCGCATAAACAGCTATATCTTCAAGTGATTCTATAGGATAAACAAATGTCAAATATCTCAACTCGTCATTAAACTGAATATTTATTGCTTTCCAAAGGGCTTCATATCGTGTTACAATAAATAGAATTGGACTGATAGATAATGATATTTGTTTCATCTTTTGTAAAAATGTAACGGTTTTTAAAGAGATATTTGCGCCAAAATATTTTATATCATACAGATTACCCCTGCGTAATATTTATTTTTTCTAACTTTATACGTAATAACTATGATAACTACTAAGTATTTTTGCTTTTTATTACAATTATGAAATATAATTTTTCGAAAACGTTTCGAAGTTTGAAAATACTATAGAAGCATCAGGTTATTTTAAATAACAATACACAACAATTATAGTAACTTATTATTTATCTCGATAAAGAATCCGATCTTAAATTAGTGACCTAAAATTATTTGTTAAAAATATTGGAGATTATGCTAATTTAACACATCGGATACAGACAATACAGTTTATTATAATAATGTAATATGATCTTTTATGAGTTTTTGGTCTTTTTTACTCATAAGTTTGTTTTTGGTGAAAAGTACTCAATATACTCGATAGTGATAATGAATTAATTAAATTGGATGTAATTTTGTTAAATTATTATTTAAAAAAATAAACTTATTGTTTTATTTTATTGTTTTTATTGTTTAGTTGAATATAGTTGTAGTTGTATAGACATTTTTTTTATATTTGTACTAGTAACTTTCAATTTTGTTTACGTTTGTTCAAGATAATAAAAATACCGGTAATTTACCGGTACTCCGGTTTTAAAATGATAAATTACCGAAATACCGGTATTGAAATTTTCCATCGGTATTGCATTCCCTAATGCTGAATATGAGATATCCTCTTTTTCTTATTTTTTGACATCTTATTTAAGATTGTATGGCCACTTTTTTCAATTTTTGAGTAGGATATTTCTCGCTTAATTCTTTTAAATATTTGTTTGGGTGACCTGGTAGTTTTTCGTGGTATTTTTTGCTCCTTTTTTATCATTTCATTAATAGTTTTTATTTTTAGATCTTTATGTAAAGTGTCATTTGTAATATACCAGGGTACGTTCACGTGCATCTTAAAATTTTCGATTGCGCTATTTGTATTTTTTTTATATTTGAATTGCTTGCGCACGCCCATAGCTCAATTCCGTATGTCCGGATTGGGAGGTGGGATATTTTTTTAGTTTTTGTCAAATAACTCACAAATTTGATATGAAGGTACTCTATTTTAGTTAGCTAGACAGAAACTAGGTAAAATTTACTACATTTCTATGTAAACACTTATATACAATTCAATATAAAAGTTTTGAATAAATCGACTTTGTTATTTTGATATTTCATTCTTTAGCAATAAATAGAAAATTCGGGACAATTTTTTATGAAAGCATTCTTTTTTAGTTAGATAGTGAGAAACTAGATAAAATTTACTACATTTCCATGAAAACAGTTATAAACAGCCCGATATAAAAGTTTTGAACAAAACGATTTTGAATTTGATTTTTCATTCTTCAGTAATAAAGAGCAACCACGGGACATTTTTTTGGTTGTTGTCAAATAACTCACACATTTTATATGAAAGCACTCTTTTTGAGTTGGATAGGAAGAACCTAGATAAAATCTATTATAATTCCATGCCAATAGTTATAAAATATAAAAGTAATATAAAAGTTTTGAATAAAACTACTTTGAATTCGATTTTTCATTCTTTAGCAATAAATAGAAAATTCGGGACATTTTTTTTAGTTTTTGTCAAATAACTCACAAATTTTATATGAAAGCACTCTTTTGCAATTAGATAGGGTGAAATTAGATAAAATTTACTACAATTCCATGCCTACAGTTGCACATGGTCCGATAGAAATGTTTTGAATAAAACGGCTTTGAAACCGATCATAAAACCGGTTTTTTAATAGTAGTTTCTCAGGAAAACCGGTTTACCGGCAAATTTAGTGTGATTTAAAGCAGTTTTTGACAAAATTTATTTACTGTTCAATTTTATGAGTAATATAATATTTTAATTTTAATTAAAAAAACAAAGACATAATAGTTAATTATGTCTTAGAAAAACAAAGACATAATAGTTGGTCTGATTTCAATAACTATGAAAATAATAAATCTTTATATATTATGCATCATTTCTACATAAGAATGAATATATTTTATGATAGCATAAGAAAAAGTTTAAATAAATAAAAATAGTACATTTTGAAATAAAAGTCTTCTAAAAATTAAAAAAAAATTAGATACATTCTGTCACATACTTGTTAATGTCAAATTTAATTTTAAAAATAATTATGCAAAACTCCAACTATTTTCTTTCGATTAATTAATTTCAAATATTCTAATTATTTTTTTGTTTAATAAAATATGATTTCAAAAGAGGGAGAATGTTTATTGATTTGTCGTTTTTTATTTATACAGTAAAAACCGATTTTTGCCACTAAATACTGGTTTTGGAGTTTCGTAATTTCCGTTCGAGGGCTCGATTGACTGCTGTTCGACTTCTTTTTCTATAAAAAATAAAGAAAAAAAGAAAAAAACATATTTTAAAAATATTGTGCAAAGATTAGTAAAAGATGCAAAGAGATGCAAAGATATTATATATTTTTGAATTATATTGAAAAATAACTATATTGAAAATTTCATATCTGAATTTTGTGTGGGCCCTGATTATTACTCAATTTCATATTTTAAGTGAATTAATTTATCAAATCCTGTTCATATGTATCATTCAATCTGCCATACGTATATACTGTATCTAAAATTATTTTAATTTCGGGCACATCTCAGCTGCTTTTTGGCAATAATAATGTAGACATTTAATTTTTCTTATTCATAATCATGAATTTATTATACATATTCTAATATTGTCTAAACTTATAAGTAAATTGATATTTTTGGCAGATGACAGTTTTCAATGCCAAACAATGTCTAAAATATTTTCAATGTCAAACAATAACATGTAGTTTTTAGCATTTTTTCTACAATAAAACTATATTTTTATAATCACATACATTCTAAAAAAATTCCTTAACAAACCTCAGAAGATTTATCAAAATTCGAATAATCGTTTGGGAGGAGTATAATTACATACATCATTGCAGAAGAATTTTGTATATAAGATACTATAAAAATATTTTTAGAATGTATAAAAGTAACTAATTGCAAATGTGATATATGAGTTAAAATTAAAGTAGTAAGTAGTAGTAAGCTAATTAAAATATGATAAAATAATAAAATATGTAACAATTGCCTGGACTATCAATAAATACATATTATATAATGTTTACTGTATATTTTATACAATTCATACATATGCAAAAAGATTTCATAACATAAATTTAATTTAACAAATATATATCTTAATAGTTCATTGATTACCATCATGCTTCCGACTGTGAACTAACATATGTTTTTTCAGAATACTTGATCTTGAGAATATCTTCTTACATATATTGCATTCATGGTATCGTGCTCCATTGTGTATCAGCATGTGATTTTTCAGATCTCTTGATCGTGCGAATGTGTTATTGCATATACAGCATTTATGGGACTCATTGTGAATTACCATGTGACGTTTCAGATTACCCAATTCTGTGAATGTCTTCTTGCATACATTGCATTCATGGGGTCGCACTCCATCGTGAACAAGCATGTGATTTTTCAGATCCCTTGGTTGTATGAATGCCTTATCGCATATGCTGCATTTATGGGGACGCTCATCACTGTGAATGAACATGTGACGTTTCAAACCACCTAGTTCTGTGAATGTCTTATTACAAATATCACATTCATGGCGAACTCCACTGTGTATCAGCATGTGACTTTTTAGAGTACTTGGATGTGTGAATGTCTTATTGCATATAGTGCATTCATAAGGGCGTACATCATTGTGTGTTAGCATGTGACGTTTCAAATTACATAATTCTGAAAAAACCTTATTGCATATAGTGCATTCATGGGGGCGTACTCCATTGTGCATCAGCATGTGAGTTTTCAAATAACGTGGTTGTGTGAATGTTTTATTGCATATACTGCATTCATAAGGGCGCAATCCATTGTGAACGAGCATACGATGACTTTTCAGACTACTTGATAGTTTAAATGTCTTACTGCATATGTTGCATTCATGGGGACGATCTTCACTGTGAACGAGCATGTGGATTTTCAGACTATCTAATCGTGAGAATGTATTATTGCATATATTACAGTCATAGGGGCGTGCTTCACTGTGAGTCTTCATGTGACTTTTGAGCTGACTTGAATGTTTGAATGTCTTATTGCATATATTGCATTCATGAGATCGCTCACCACTATGAATGAACATGTGTCTTTTCATATTACTTAATTGTGTGAATGTTTTATTGCATATACTGCATTCATGGGGACGCTCATCACTGTGAATGAGCATGTGTTTTTTCAAAACAAACAATTGCTTGAATGCCTGGTTGCAAAATTCGCATTTAAAGGGACGTTCTTCAGAATGTGTAATCATGTGAGTTTTTAAATGACTGATCGTTTGAAAATCTTATGACAATTTCGCATTCGAAATGAAGCTCTTTGCTGTGACTGGGCAGTGATCGACCATATGGTCTTTTAATTGATCTGATTCTGCAAATGATTGATTGCAAAT
>NW_020539727.1:9655014-9682685 GCF_003426905.1 Ctenocephalides felis | reverse complement strand
AAAAACGTTAAAAATTTCACTTTAAAACAACAAATGGGAAAGTAAAGATGACAACTTTCAATTCGGCCCTTACGATATTAATTAGGAGAAGTTTAAGATGCAATTTTGGATATCTTAAATAATAAAAAAATAAATTAAAATAATTCAACATGAAGTACCAGTGTTACGTTTATTTGTGAAAGGCTAGAATTTTTTGCCCTCTATGATTTGCTCAATAGAATAAATCGCATAAAATGCCATAAATAAATAAATAAAATATTTCAAAAGCCAAGTATTAATTAATGATAATGATTTTATTAATAAACTATTAAGACGGGTAAATAATAGGTAATAGGCTAGAAAAAAATGGCATGAGGACGCTGACGACCCCAGAAGCGTCCCTGGTAATAATGTATATTAAATTATTAGCAAGAAAAATGTAATTTAGATATTATAATTACTAAAAACCAGTTAAAATATTATACGAGATTATAAAAATTATAGGCAACATTATTGGAGCAATTATTTTGAGTGTAAAAATCCAAGATAATATTGTATACTTTTACCGCGGATACTATATATTAATTTTTTCTGAATTTACTAATTCAGACTTCAATTTCCAATATAGTGTTGGAATTGAGACTCATCATTTCATTTAAAGCAGTTCTACATTTAACATCGCTCATATTGATGTATATGCATTTTGGTGTGAAGAGTAATTTATGAAACAATAATTATTATTTTTAGGTAAACGGTAAATATTAGTATGGGATATTAAAAAATTGTAGGCTTGGGTACAGGACACGTCTGTTGCGTCATCCAGTATATATATACATATATATATATATATATATATATATATATATATATTGATTGTTTCTTTTCCGAACAGTAAATCCAATAATAAAAAACAATTTGTTTTTTGAAGATGTTTAATAACGACGTTTCGGAACTAGGTACGTTCCATCATCAGGTTTTATTCTGTATAATTTATATATCCATATCACTAATATTTTTTTGTTAAAAACACTCGATTTTTTTTTGGAAGATATTTGTAGATGTTGCGACTACACAAGACTTAAACACACTGATTGTGTAGTCGCAACATCTACAAATATCTTCAAAAAAAAAAAAAAAAAAAAAAAATCGAGTGTTTTTAACAAAAAAATATTAGTGATATGGATATATAAATTATTACAGAATAAACCTGATGATGGAACGTACCTAGTTCCGAAACGTCGTTATTAAACATCTTCAAAAAACAAATTGTTTTTTATTATTGGATTTACTGTTCGGAAAAGAAACAATCAATATATTGAAAAAATCCAGGACTTATCTATTGAATATATATATATATATATATATATATATATATATATATATAAATAAATTATATGATTTGTTTTAGATTTTACCGGTATGGGAAGTCCATGAGCCTGCTGCAGTAAATGCTGGTGCAGTTGTGGTTGATGAGCAGCCTGGTACAAATTGCTACTGGTAGCTTCCTGGTTATGAGGTAAGGGAAAACTGTTCAGTAGATCATAAAATTCTTGAGTGGTCAAACCTTTAGTCTTTTGAGGTTGTGTCTGCGTTTGCTAAAAATAGTAACACAATTGTAATTAATGGTAATGGATTAATAGGTAATAAATTATCAAAAAACTAGCTGACCCGGCAAACGTTGTTTTGCTAAGTAAGGTATATTCTAAACAATTTCTAGAGAATCAAAAAATAATAATACTTTAAGTGTATAAGGTTGTTTGAATGCTATATGCAATGTGGTATTATAAAAACAATAAACCCCATTAGTTTGCCTATATTTTGTCAATACAATCAAACTGCAAGTTTTATACACTTTCTATAGAAAACATTCTATAGAAACCAATCTAAGTCTTTTTTGGTCTTTCGACTTATTGATTACGTTTCAAGTTTTTCAGATTCTTTTTAGATTCTAGATTTTGTGTATAATTGTAAATAATACTACTGAAAAATTTTCAAGTTTCTGCAAGGAGAGATAGAAATGAATTAAGTATTTTTTCTTTGACCTGCTTTTTGAAAAGTTTCAAGTAGCATTCCATGAATTAAAGTAAATTTAATAAAAAGTTTATATGTAGAGCAGGGCGAGGTACAATGGTCCAAATTGACTATGTGCAAATATTAATTATATTATAATAATCAAACCAATTATATCACAACAAATAAACACATTTCAAACGAACAATTATCTGACTACGTTCAGTAAAACTGCCAGCTACTTCATCATTGTATAAATGTGCTTTTTTGCTGTCTTTCGAACATTTGTTATCTAGACCTTTTTACCCCATAGACGGGGTAACTTGGAACGGCCAGGAGCAAACAGGTTTAATGTCTTATTTTAATTTTAAAGGTATTTTTACAAAATAAATACATTTTTAACTAATGCTAAAAAAATTACCAACGGAAGAAAATACTTTTATTATGGATTTTCAAAAATCACCGTTTATCTCCCGATAGCAAAGTCATAAGAATCAAGGTTATAGCTAGTTATACATCTTTTTTCTTCTACTTTTAAATATTGTTGTTAAACAATGCTTAACTTTAGTGGTTTTTGATACATCGGTGGTGGATCTTTTTAACCTCGGACTTTCATATATTTCTATCTATTCTTCGATAAATTCTGGGAAATCATAACTTGGAAAATGTTATTCGACAAAATGTCCCTTTGGTCGATACCAAATTTAGGTTCTGAATTTAAATAATATAAATAAAAAATAATATACACTAGAAAATGTTTTATAAATACCAATGAGTATATAATTATATAAATGAGATCTTTCAGGGCAGCGTGTTTTAGAAAAATATGATTTGCAAAAAAGAGTGCTACAACGCCAAAAAGTGCATTTTCATTTTAACATTTCATAAACGTTGATATTTTGAGTTTATAGTAACAGGTCGGTTTAATAACGTTTTTGTGTATAAATAAAACTACACACAACACTACTTACTGCAATTTAATCATAATTAAATAATATCTACGTAAAACATCCTATTAAACGTAATTGAACATCATCTGTCCAAAACGTTTGAAATTTGACGTATTAGCAACCGTCCATTGTTTTATTCAAATTACGCTTCTACAAAAATGTTCAAATTAAAAATGTAAAGTTTCTACGCGATTTTCAAATAATAAACTCACCTTTTCGACAACCTACTGATTAGCACGAATTTTTCAAGACCAAGACTGGCCAAATCGGTTTAGCCGTTTTCGAGTTTTAGCGGATCATTTTATCGAGAACTCCATTTTTACTTATAAAAAAACTTATATAAGGTGTACAGTTTTTTTTTTAAATATTAAATACCTGTGTAGCATAATGTTGCACATCGGGAGGCAGAGGTTTTCCATTGCTCGGCATCGAAAATGGATCGTTTATTTTAAAAATAGGTGCTGCTGGCAACTTTGGATCTGGATCTGGTGCAAATAGTGTTGAGGCTCCTGATAAATGGTCCTTAATACGCACATCATTAGAAGGTTCCGTCACATGGTACTGGTGAAGCTATTATTGACAAAATCGATAAAATTATACGTTATTGTGCATTTTATTTTGAGAGTATTTTACCAACTTACCCCAGTTAACTTAGCTGGTTCCGCTTGATAAAAAATTCGCAGTATTTGGTAATTGATGGAAACTACCGCCACTATTTCCTATATATGTGGCTTTTACTGGTTGTTGAAGTGCCAAAGCTTTCGGGGGAGGTCCTTGTGCGAAACTGGCTCCTGCTCCGCTTAAATTTGGAGCAGGAATTGTGCGAATTGGACTTTCTCGATCAGCCACATCGGCTAACTGGAAATGCTGGTGAGATACTGGTTGGGGATAGCTGTAATGCTGTTGTTTTGGAGGTGCCTGGCCGACGTGGATGTTTGATGGATTCTGCAAGTGCTGGAGGATAGAATTTTTTTTTTAAAAAATGGTCCACTATCATTATCTCAACTAGAACAATATAGTGTTTTTTACCTTCCCGAAGGAGAAGTTTGTTTTCATCAAAAAATTCGATTCGCTAATTTTATGTTTTCTCGACGTTTCAAGCCATTCTGAATCGAATGAGACCAAATTTGGAAAAAGTATGTGTGTGTGTGAATTGATTTTTTGGCGTAAATCGACGTTTTTTCAAAAACGGTTGGATCGATTTCAAAAATTTAAAAGCCATTCGATGTATCTCGATGTGAATTATCATTTCTCAGTTTTGTGCGACGATCGGCCAAACCGTTTCTTTGTAAATAGCAGAAAAATTTCGTCCATGTTTTAGCCCGCAATTCTGAATCAATTTTAAAAATTCAAAACCCGTTTGAAAAATATTGGTTGGGAATCGTGCTGATTAGTTTTTGGTAAAGAACGACCGGGCCGTTTTCTTGTAATAAATTGTCATTTTTTTCGACCGTTTTTCTTATTATTTTTTTGACGGTAGATACCGTAGTCTTATAGATCATGCTAAAATATTAAGGCTCTACGACAGGTCTTTTAATTTTAGAAATTCTTCAAAATTTGCAAAAATAAGTATCGACTTTATGGCGTTTGTCAAAATTAGAACTTTCATAGACGTTTTCTTAAAAACGCCTGAACCGATTTCAGAAATTTAAAAACTATTTGTGGGATCTCGATGAGGATTATCGTTTCTCAGTTTTGTGTGACGATCGGCCAAGTCGTTTCTTTGTAATTTGGAAAAAAGTGTTAAACTTTTCGCCCACATTTAAGCTCAAATTACTGATTAGTTTTAGGTGAAAATCTTGTAATTAACTGTTGTATAAAAAATGTAAGCCGATTTTTATGGAACTTTTTTTGGCAATATATATCATGGTCTTATACAGGGCCGGTCCTGGGGTCCTCAGCGCCCGCATGCAATTTGTTTTTCTAGACAAACCCCCCCCCCTCCCATTTTAACTGTTCTAACAGTTTATCATGAAAATTATATAAATATATACGTAAATTTTGTTAAGTAATTTTTAATTTAGTACATAAAAATTAGATATAATTTGAAAGCGCCTAAAATTCATTGATTTTAAATTTATTTAGAAAATCAGAGCGTTTTGCGGGTTGATTTCTACCGTGTAATCATATTAATATTTGGGTTTTGAAATATTTTGTTTATTTATTATGCGATTTGTTTTATTGGGCAAATTATGCCAACAGAACAGAAATAATAGCCGTTCATTTTTAGACATAACATTCATATTTCATGTGGATTTTTTAAATATTAATTTAATTTTATTTTTCATTATTTAGAATATCTAAAATTGCATATTATTCATATTGTAAAAGCCAAACATCTTGAAGAATTCATCTTTACTTTCCCATCAGGTTCAGAGTATCAGATTGTTATTTTATTGTTGTTATATTTTCAACATGTTTTAAAAGTATTATCTAAAGATTAGTAAAAGGTGCAAAAAATTACATATTTCTTGAACTATATTAAAAAAACTAATATATTTGTATTTGTTTCTGCATAGTTAATAAATGCATAGTATTGATACCACCAGGTATTAACAATTATTGTTCCAAAGTAAATTTTGCTTCCATTTTTCATATTTGCCCCATTTCCATAACCCTAACCACGCATGTCTTCAAAATTCAAAGTTCATCAGATGTGAAAAATGTGAAACAAAAAAATTACAATTCAATTTCTCGGAATAAATACGCCTTTTTCTAAGCACTGACTTCCCATTTTTCACTTTTCTCTATTATAATTTGTATCTAGATATTTTCTTTTTTGATTCCAGGTTAACTTTAAACGAAGAAAAAATTGAATAAGTAGATTAAACAATAAGCAGAATAATAATTTACTAATTTGCACAGTAATTAATCGGTTAATTGTATCCACTGATATCATTGCAAACTAAATATGCTTCTGCGTCTCTGCATCCATAGTTAAGTTAGATTGTTTATTATAATCTACCAAGTGTTCTTGATTGTATATTTAAAAAAAATATAAATAATATATTACAAATTTCATTTCCGAATCTTGTTTTGGCGCCCCCTAAGGCGTGCGCCGCATTTTTTGCATGCATCGCATTCAAGGTAGAACCGACCTTGGTCTTATAGAATCTACTGAAATATTATGGCCTTACGACTAGTAGTTTATTTGAAAAATCCATCAAAGTTTGAGAAAATGAGTAGTTTAAAATTAAAATCAGACGATGATTTACTTGGTATAACGATAGAGTACTTGGTCTTAATGAACATACTAAACCATTAAAGTTCTACAGAAACTGGTTCAATTATAAAAATTATTAATTTTTGAAAATTTGCTTTCGAATTTGCGGTCGTTCGTTATCATTTATGTGTAATAAATCCTATGGGAATACTTTTAATCACTCATAAATTAATTTATTTTTTATTGATTATTTAGTCGATTAATTACACATATCGAGAAGTTCATGTAACTTGCCTCAAGGCAAAATACCAAAACCAACTAGTTTGTTTCCTATTTTAAGAAAGTGTGTATATTTCCATTATTTTCTTACCTGAGAATTGCCAGTATGTTGATAAGGCGAAGTCAAAGCAGCTGCTGCCGGTGCTTGAGATTGTTGCCTCAAAACGTATTCATCATAAAATTTAGGATTCTTCAAATAAATAGGTTCTTTCAGTTGGGGGTCCTTGAAATACTGAGGTCCTTTAACAGCATACTGTTGGTCCTTGATCGAAATTGGAATCTGCTGGTAAGGATTTGGGAAGATCGGTTTCGGTTTCCACATCGGTATGTGGATGTGGGATGAGGATTTGTAAGGCCTGTAAAAGATAAAATATTGATATAACTAAATGAAGACCTCGACAATTATATTCGTCAATTTGGTTAATCACATGATTTGAGTTTTTCTTGTAAATAATTTTTAAGTATTTTTAACTTCCCGTAGGGTAGTTATTGTAATCGTCCAAAAATCGAAATTGAAATTTTCTGCATTTCTCGACGTTTTGAAGGTTTCTGAACATTTTGGCATACTTCAGAAAAAATTGATGTATGTGTGTGTGTGTGTTTGTATGTCCGGTTCATACATCAATGGTTCAAAAATCATTCGATTCCTATTGATAGAGAGATGTGCCGATTAGTTCTTGGCAAAGGCAGTTCCAGCAGTTACGGAGATAAAGAGCAAAGAGTGCAGAAAATAAGAATCGAGCTTTTTAGAGAACGGAGTATACGATTCGAATGATCCAAAAAAACATTCAATTTGTACTGATGGGGAGAAGTGGTGGTTAGTATCTGCAAAGGCAGGTCCAGCCATTTCGTAGATACAGAGCTAAATGTGCAAAAAAGGCAGTTTTTGAGTGTACTAAGCGTCCGATTGAATGATCTAAAAAACTTCCTGCTTGTTTCAACAAAATAATTGCTTTTGAAAAAAAAATTTTGTTTCATTTGTGTCGTCCAAATCGAATTCATGACGTGTATATTCGTCAATCACAGAGTGATTGCGCTGGTAAGATATCGAATGGAAAATATGGGTTATTTTACAAAATTGAATAATGTGATTACTACATTTTGCATCTTTATTACAATAAGCTATAATTCATACGTATTAAACTAGAAACAGAATAAATTCAATGAATGTATGAAAGTAAGAATAGTTTTTGGTGAAGAGCAAAAACTATATTTGAAATAAATAATTGAAAATGTTAATTAAATACCTAGTTTTTTATGAAATCCTAATTCTTGTTAATGCAGTATATTATTTTCACATTTTGGGAAATTCAAGCAACTTGCCTCATGCTAAAATGCCACTTACAACTACTTATTAACTTCCCGCAGCGCAAATTATAGTAATCGTCCAAAAAATCGAAAATGAAATTTTTTTCATATTTTTACGTTTCAAAAGTTTCTAAAAATTTTGGCATACCATAAAAAATAGATGTATGTCTGTGTTTTGTGTGGATACAATATTCCGTCCGCAAATTTTGAATTACTCCATAAAATAGTTATAGTAATCTTCCAAAAATAAAAACACTCACAACTCACAGTCTCACATTTTACGTTTCAAAAGTTTCTGAACATTTTGACAAACATTAAAAAACATTATAAAAATATTTATATTTATATTTATATTTATACAACACAATTGTACAATTACAGATATTATATGGTACATAACTTAAATTACAGATAGATTTGTGTGTGTATGTTTTGTGTGAATACAATTTTTCGTCCACGTATTAGGGCGCACGGATCAACCGATTTAAATTATTCAATAAAAATACGATTTTTAATGATATAAAAACGTGCTGATTAGTTTTTAGCAAAGGTAGGTCTAGCCGGTTTGGAGATATGGGGCAAGATAGAAATTAATGGACCGATTCTGCCGCATAACAGACCAATGTTATAGCAAGGCCATAAATGGATAACTTTCCATACTAAATATTGACAAAGCCATGTGGTTGGTGTGCAGACAGGCGTTTTTCTCAGGTTGTCAGATAGAAAACCTAAGCCAAAAACCGCACAAATGCCAAAAAACGATCTTAGATAACAGGGTCTTTCTGACCCAGCTTCATAACATACGAGTGACGTTGCAGTTTATGTGTAAAACGCCTGAATGCACAGCAAGTACATGACATTTTGACACTATTCAGAATATTTTTTTTTCTTTTAATTTCAATAATTATTACAACTGCTAAATTATTAACATTAAGTAATATTGATAAATAATAATATAAATTTAAATAAATACAAGTGCAAAGGATATAATTTACATGAAAATAATATCCGTAATATGATTTGATATAAAATATAAGCAAGTAATAATAAAAATAAAATTTATAAATAATATAAATAAAATTTCTGAATGATAAAATAATACTAGAAAAATAATAAAATATAACAAAATAACAATAATAGAAATTCAGAATAATTCAGTGGCATAATGTATGGAAGTTGGAATAAAACATGGCCTTGCCATAACATTGGTTTAACATTGATTCAAAAATCGTTTTGTTTGTGTTGGGTATTTAATTGGTTTATTACCTTCTATAAATTGGTGGTCTTTTCGGCGATGGCGGCGGTGGTGGATATCGGTAGATTGCTGGTGGTTTCCTATAAGCCCTGTTGGACGCTTGTGGATGATGGCTCACCATTGGCCACTTCTTGTAAATTGCACCACCTTGAGGTGCTGGCATTCTTGGCGGACGGAACTTGTAACGATATTCTGCATTGCAAACGATGATGGTGCCGAGGAGGAAGACCGCCAGTGTTATTGTGGGAGACATCTGGAACAAAAATATAACATAATAAATGATTATTTTTCTTGATACTAATTTATTATAATTTAGTGTCTTAATAAACATTATTTTTATGTATCTCCATAACAAATCCTTCATTAAGCATCAAGGTCCGGAATATACTTTATTAACTAATACGTTTTTTTTTCTAATCACTTTAATTTTTTTTTCTACTTCGGTAGTTATTGTAGAAGTTTTGTATATATGTGACTGGAGATAGTCAAATTTGTAAAATTCGTCATTTTTTTAGCGTTTTTCATAAATGGTTTCATCGACTGATTTTTGCATATGGAGCCCTTCTCTCCTCATTTCAATTTTAAATTGGTTGTGAATCCGAAATTTTATAAAACATCATTTATAATGGTAGTCAGATGATCATATTTTAATCGTTATGTACTATGAATGCTATAGCATCCATGACAAGTATTAGGTTTCTATTTTACTCAATGTGTAGAAATAATATTTACAAAAGCTTTAATGTTATATAAAATTAAATCAAAATCTAATGATGTATGGCATCGTGCCTTAAGGCAAATTGCTGAAACTTTCCATACCACAAAGAAATGATCGAGGAATATTAAATGTTTTCAAATAGATTATTATAAATATTGTAGCAATGTCTAATATTTATAGGAATTATATGAACTTAAATGCAAAGTTGAAATTATTCATTTAAAGTATATAAGTGAGCTTTATAAATTTAACCATAATTAAAATTAAAATCTGAATTATTTTCGATATAAAAAAAATTGGAAAATATAATTCGAACTAGGATTTTTTTCCAAAACCAATTGTTTTGTCAACACTAGCAGAAAGTTTATTGAATCATTCAAATCGGATGCTTAGTTCCCTCAAAAACTGCAATTTTTTGTACATTTAGCTTTGTATCTCCGAAACGGCTGGACAGGCCTTTGCCCAAAAACTAATTACCACTTCTCTCAAACATTACAAATTGAATGTTTTTTGGATCATTCACATCGGATACTCCGTTCTCTCGAAAACTCGATTTCTATTTTTTGCACTCTTTGCTTCGTATCTAATTAACAGCTGGACTGCCTTTGCCAAAAACTAATTACTATCTCCCTATAATAGGAATCGAATGTTTTTGAACCATTCATATCGTCGAAAATCGTCGACGAAAATTGTCTTCACACATGCACCCACATACACACACGTTCATTTTTTCTGAGGTATACCAAAATGTTCAGAAAACCTCTGAACGTGAAGATATGCCAAAAGTTTAATTTTTGTTGTTCCATTTTTGTTTGCCTATTACTATAACTTACCCCACGGCAAGCAATGAATGCTATAGCATTCACCTCCGTTAAGATCAACGATAAAACTACATCTACTTACCAAATTATTCGACTATGACGATGCCTTATTAAAATTCATTACAAAACAGATTCCATTAATTAAATTATCAAAATTTCTTTGACCGATATAAGTGAAATCATAATAATCAGCGATCTACATGGTCGCTGAATCAAGAACACGATAGATAAAAAATTCTTAATAAATTATTCATTGAATTACATGTAGAATTTGCGAACGAATGATTCTGATATGCCACTTATCCTCACAGACTTTTTAAAAATTATCTGATGTAAGGCGATCAGTGAAATTGAACCGACAATTGGAGCAGAGATTGATAATAAAGAATCTGTTTTTTTAAATCAGAACTATGTGTTTTATGAATTGTCTTTGCTAGCATACATCATAACCTAGCATTTTCTCTAAAGAGCCAACCCAATGGTCAATCACTTTTTTCCCCTTGTAAAAAGGTCCAACGCCGATATCTCAAAAACAAGCAAAGTTAGGATTTTTTAATAACAATATTTGAAAGTAGAGGGCAAAAGGTGTATAACCAGCCATCACTTTGATTCTTACAACGTTGCTATCGGGAGACAAATGACAAAGTTTAAAAATCCATAACAAAAGTATTTCATTGTTGGCATTTTGCAACAAATATATTATATGTATATATGCGTCCACCTGAAAATTTTGGCATCTCTTAGAAAAAATAAATGTATACATACAGATATTCTTATAAAAGCTTATATTACATATCGGGATGCTGAACGGGATATTTCACTCGAAGATTCATCTAATTCAGTTCAACAATCAATCACGAGAAATACGAGCGCTATTCTGTATATCTTTGACAACTAGATTTAAGAGAATCGTATTTTTGTTTACATTTTTATTTATATACATATACTGTATATCCTCTGAGTGTGTAGGTATGTTTGTGCGGATACAATTTTTTGACCATGATTTCGCGAGCGGGGATCACCTATTTTGAATGGTTCATTTCAAAAATATTCTAGTTCTAATAATAAAAAGACATGGTTCTGGTTAATTTGTGGCAAAGGCAGTTGCAGCCGATTCGGAGATACGGAGCAAAAAATAGCAGCTTTGCGTCCATTAATAACGTCAGTTTTTTGGGGGAGGGGGGATTTGACAAAAAATTTGACAAAGTGAATTTGTGAAAAAAATGCAATAATTTAAAAAAAAAATTTTCAAAAAATGTTATGTAACTAAAAATATACGTGATGCTTGGGGGGAGGGGAGTTAATTTTAAATATCACGAGGTATCACCAAGGGGGAGGGGGAGTACAACATTTTTGAAAACTCAATCACGTGATTAATGGACGCCCCCTAAACGTCTATCAATGTTCTATTTATGAGTCAAAAGAAATCGTGGGTGTTTATATGAATTTTTCTCTGGCTGGAGATATTTGCGAAGAATCGGAGCGTAAACCCGGTTTAGAATGCAGAAATTACCAGACGATGGTAATTATATCGAATACGAGGTGGTCAGTATAGAGATTTTAATGGTCTGTTGACTTTCATTGCATATTATCGCTATGCCGTGATTCAGTCGGTAATTATCTACACAACTTACTGTTATTAATTATTTCGAGATTCTACAATTTGATTTTAAACGATTTTATTGTCGAAATTAGTCGAGGAGTTAGTGGTCACATGTAATTGATTCAATATAATGGTTGTTTCCATTCTGGTAGATCTGATTTTAAGCAACTGAAGGGGCAATTAGAGGTCATAACATAGAGTTGTCATGGCAACGCTCTCTTGTGCTTGTTCTTGGTATTGAAAATTATAAAAACATATCTATTTGCTGTGCGATCATATAAACAAGCAAGGAAAAATCTTATGATAACTGCACCATCTAGAATTCTGTTATCATAAGATTATTTCTTGTTTGTTTATATGTAAAATACGCCTGATACGCACGGCAAATAGAAAGACATTTTTACCTATTCACTGCCAAGAACAAGCCTAAAAAGAGCGTTGCCATGACAACGCTGTTTTATGAGCTCTGTTACGGCAGAATTTCTCCATGAATATACTCTGTAACATTAATTAGTATAAATTAAGTGATCAATAATACGACTTGATCCATATGATTTGAAATTGTTTACTTTTTTTCTATTACTTAGCACATTTAATTGTCGTGCCATAATATAATTTTCAAATAATTGTTTTCATTCTGGTAGACTGCAGATTGCCCATTTTGTGGATTATCTTATTGTATCATCCATATAAAATCAATGATGATGAAATTATTTATCCAATATCTCTTTCGCAACTAAAGTTTTCTTATGAAAAATTGCGCAAAGTATTAAATTAATTCGAGCCCGTTGTGGCGTAATGGTTAAAAACGTGGGCTAATCAGCTCTCGGTTTGATCCCAATCTTGGCCAGCTCGGTATCAAGCAGTATAATATAAAATTTCCACAGGAGGTTATGGATCTCAAATATAATCTAAAGGTAAAATAGCCTTTCGTATGCATTGGTGCAACATCTATACGCCAATACTTTAAATATACAAATCTTATATAGAGTACACCGGGGCACAAAGGTCCAATTTGACTGTGAGCGATTCTATTGTGAAAACCAAACCAATTATTTACAACAAATAACATATATCAAACAAACAACTATATTCAGTAAAACTCTAAGCTAATTCATCCTTGTAGAAAAGTGTTTTTCTGCTGTTTTTTGAAGATTTGTCACCTGGTCCATTTTACCCTATATGCGAGGTAAATTGGGACAGCCAGGGGCAAACAGGACCAATGTCATATTTTTAATTTTCAGGGGGTTTTACAAAATAATAGCTGCATTATTCAACCAACGCAAAATATAAATTTCAAGGGTACATTTTGTCACACTGTATATAACCTTGATCTGGTATTTTGACAAAAATAATCACCAGCAACTTTGGAATAACTATTTTTTTTAACTTACCTCTTGTGAAATTAATTTCTTTAACATGTAGTGATTTGATTTCATATTTTTATAATCTATTATTATTTGGCATACTCTTTTTATCATTGTTTTGTTTATTTTCTTATACTCTTATAATGCAAAAATTAAATGTATGTGTAATTCATTCAATTTTGAAAATAATCAATTCATTTTTATTTCAATTTTTGGCGCTTTAATTTGAATGCCGAACGTTATCCGATTGAAGCGCCACAGCTACGTAACGGCCGGAGCAATTACTATGCTCTCTGAATTTAAATATGGCGTCTACATTATTTTGTTGTGTTGTGTAGGCTTCAAATGTCAAATAATAAGTGTAAATTGGTTAAAATCGTTTGTAATATTTATAAAGATTAATTAAACTAGAGTATTATTGAGATATTTAAACTACTATTTATTGAGTACACGCGTGTGAGTGCAAATATTTGAAAATGTCAGAAGAAACAGTTATGTCTATGAATGACCAGGCAATTAAAATTGAAACCCCAGAATATTCAGTAGAAGACATTAAACCCGAAGTTGCGGATGAATTAGGTGTTCTTGATGCCATTGTTAAATCTGAATCGTGTTCTGAGAAAGCTGAAACTTGTTTAGAAGAATTCATGAATTCCGAAGTGACTATAGAAGAGGAAGTCAAACATGAGTCAATTGAGACATCCACTTATGAATGTGGCATTTGTAATCAATCATTTGCAGAATCAGATCAATTAAAAGAGCACATAGTCGATCACATGCCTAGTCGTAGCAAAGAACAACGCCTTTTCAAATGCGAGGTCTGTCACAGAACTTTCAAACTATCGAAAGGCTTGAGAGCACACATGGTGACACATTCTGAAGAACGTCCTTTTAAATGCGATATCTGCAATCAGTCTTTCAAACAATCATATTCTTTGAAACGTCACATGCTACAACACAAAGAAGTACGTCTACGCCCCCATAAATGCAGTGTATGCGATAAGACATTCACAGAATCAGGCAGTCTGAAAAAACACATGCTCATTCATACTGGTGAGCGCCCTTATGAATGCGATGTATGCAATAAGACCTTCACACACTCGAGTCATGTTAAAAGACACATGCTGACACACTATGGTATACGTCCGCATGAATGCAATATATGCTTTAAGGCATTTTCAGATTTAAGTAATCTCAAAGGTCACATGGTGGTGCATAATGGAGTACGTCCCTATGAATGCAGTATATGCACCAAGTCATTCGCAAAAACAGCTGATCTTAAAAGACATATGCTCGTTCACACTGGATTACGCCCCTACGAATGCAGTATATGCGATAAAACATTCACACAATTAAATTATCTGAAAAGTCACATGGTGCTGCATAGTGAAGAAAACCCGAATGAATGCACTATATGCAATAAAACATTCACAGTATCAGCTAGTCTGAAACGCCACATGCTAAGTCACACCAATGAGCGCCCCCATGAATGCCCCGAATGCAATATGACTTTCACACACCCAGAACATATGAAAAGTCACATGCTGATTCATAGCGAAGAACGACCCCATGAATGCAATATTTGCAATAAGACATTCAGACAATTAAGTAGTATGAAAAGACACTTGCTGACTCACGACAGAGAACGTTGTTTTAAATGTGAAACATGTGATAAGGAGTATACTGAATTGTACAAATTGAAGAAACACATGGCAATTCATGAAAGTCAATGAAATATTAACACAGTTGTTAAATTGCATTTATGTTGTAAAATATTTTTGCATGTAATAGAATGTATAATAGTAAAATATACAGCAAACGATATGCATTTTTAATAATCAAGGCAATTGTTACATATTATTTTGTTTCATGATTATTTTTATTTCATGATTTAGTTTTAAAAATCTTATTGATTAATCTTATAGATTTTGATATGCTCTTTGATAAATATATGTTGTCTGTAAACTAAAGACATAATGGAGAAAAGATTTTTTTAAAAATATGTTTATTAAGATTCGACACATGTGTAGAAGTAATTGCAAATCCTTTGCGCAACATTTTTATTATTTTGTGAGAAATTTGGAAATACTATCTAAATAAAAGAAATTTGTGTCGCACAGTGTGCTATGTTCATTCCGTTTATTTATTGTCTTATTGTTATATATAGTCAAGAAAGATCCTTCTATAATTATTCGTTTGAATAAATAGTTGGGTTAAAAAAGTGTATATTGTGTTTTAAAGTATTAATGTGGTTCACAAGTATAATTTTAAATTGTCTGGAATTTTCTGAATTATTTTCATATTGTTATAAACGTTTAATTAAGTTCTGGCACGTTTCTTCAATATAAATTAAATTACAGTCCAGATAATTCATTTGATAGACGAGATTTCTGAGTTGTTCTATGTTAAGAGGTTTTGGTTTTGGTAAAAATAGTGCTAGTCGTTATAGTAAAATTGTTTACAGATAATACATATATTACACACTTTCTATTTGTGATTTTTTAAGTTAGTATTTTGTGAAATATTATTTAATTACAAGTTCAATATTTATATTACATAGTGTAGAGCATTACCAGCATATCCTGATACCATCAATTATCAAATTTTCTGTTTTTACACTAAGATTAACAATTGTAAGTACTTTTCACTCTTTATAATTTTATTTTCAATTTAATTGTTTTAAAATTTCATAGAAAAGAATGAAGGCTAGGAAATGAAGGATTATAGCTGAAACATATGGATGTAACATAAATTTTTGAAAGAAATTGATGATTTTATTGATGTTATGCCCGATTATTAGACTTTCTATATATATATATATATATGAAATACAAAGTTGCTCTTGGGCATCCATCCAATAATAAAAACGATTTTATTGTAGAAAAATGTTTTTACTGTAATATCATAAGTTTGGGGTCCTGATTTGACCCATCTTCAATGCATAGAAATAAACTAAAGAAAAAAAAACACACGAAAATATATGAACACCAATTGATAAGTTTTGACAATTTTTAATAAATATTAAACAAAATACAAAAAAAAAATAATATTTTTTTTTTTAAAAAGACTCTTCTTGTATCACTTGTGAAACAAACTCCAAACGAATAACATGTCTTTATGAAAAGAGCCCTTTTTTTTAAAAAAAAAATTAATTTTATTTTGATTAGTTTAATATTTATTAAAATTTCCATATAACTTGATGTTATATCAATTGGTGTTCATATATTTTCGTGTGTTTTTTTTCTTTAGTTTATTTGTATGCACTGAATATGGAACAATTTTAGAGAATAAAATCGTTTTAATTATATATATATATATATATATATATATATATATGTGTGTGTGTATGTATTATTTTAGTTTTTTTAAAGTATATATTGTATTTTATTTATTTGTTCAGTAAGGGAGCGTTCATTAATCACGTGATCGATTTTTTGAAGATTTTTGGAACCCTCATGGTGATTGGCGGCGATTTTCAAAATTACCCCAAATCCCCTCAGCAAAAATCACGTGTATTTTTAGTTACGAAAAAAATTGCTAAATTTTTCAATTTTTTTTGGAAAATGTTTGTTTTTTTTTTAAAAAAAAAAAATTCAGGTGAAAAAAAAAATACACGTAATTCTTACTAGACTCCACCTTCCGCCACGTGGTATTTCGTGATTTTTTGTCAAAAAAGTAAATTAAATTGAAAAATACAATGCTACAAAAGATAAATTAAATAAAATACGTATTCCAACTTTGCTGATGATTATTTCTGACGAAATACCAGATCAAGGTTGTATACATCAGTGTTATCTCTGTAAAAATGCAGCCATGAAATTTATATTTTGCATTGGTTGAATAAGGTAGCTAGTATTTTCTAAAATTCTTTTGAAATTAAAAATAAGACATTGGATGTGTTTGCCCCCGGGATGTCTCATTTTACCCCGCCTATGGGGTGAAAAGGACCAAGTAACAAATTTTTGAAAAATCGAAATAAAACACATTTTTACAATGATGACTTAGCTGGAAGTTTTACTGAACATAGTCAGATAGTTGTTTGTTTGATGTTTGATATGTATTATTTGTTGTGATATAATTGGTTTGGTTTTCACCATATAATTGCTCAAAGTCAAATTGGACCTTTGTGCCACGCACTACCCTATAGTAAAAACCCATAAAAATCCTTTACAAATATAAAGTAATAATCCATCCAAACCTGTCTATTACAACTTCTGATTCCGTTTCAACGAGTTCAGATAAAATCATACGCACACAATTTCTATCTATATTATAGAGCGACTCGTCTAATTTTATAGAAGTGGAAATTTTTGCTCATAAAAACTGCTCTGGCATCTGGTTAGAGAGATATCTTTCATATTATTATAATAATATCGAATTCTTTAACAAAAAGAGATCAACGAAATGTGTGTCAGTCGGTATACGAACTGATTGACTGACTGACTGTGTTGGTCCATTCACTTAAAATACCAGTTTGATTAGAATTATATATTATATATATATATATATATATATATATATATATATATATATAATATAAAACATTAAATTAGCAAATCGGATTTTTTGATGAAAGCATAAACTTCACCTCCGGGTATTTATATACATATTGTATATAAAGAATTTTTCAATAAAATTAATAAAAAAAACAAACAAATGGCTATTATTAACTTCCCGAAGAAGTTTATGTTTTCATAAAAAAAAATCCGGTTCTCTCATTTTGTTTTCTCGACGTTTCAAGCCATTCTGAATCGAATGAGACCAAATTTGAAAAAAGTATGTGCGTGTGTATGTGAACAGATTTTTTGCAGTAAATCGACGTTTTCTCAAAAAGGCCTGGACCGTTTTCAAAAATTTAAGTCATTCGATGTATCTCGATGAGGACTTGCGTTTCTCAGTTTTGTGCGACGATCGGCCGAGCAGTTTCTTTGTAAATCGCAGAAAAGTGAAAAAAAATTCGTCCACGTTTTTGCCCGCAGTTCTGAATCGATTTTGAAAATTCAAAAACCGTTCAAAAGATGTTGGTTGGGAATCGTGTTGAAAGCCGACGCCAAAAAGAGTTCCATAAAAATCTGCTTAATTTTTTTTTCAACAGTTAATTACAAAAAACCGGCTCGGTAGATTTTCACCTAAAACTATCAGTATCATTCCCAACTAATATCTTTCAAACAGTTTTTGATTTTTTAAAATCGATTCGGTAGTTTGTGCTTAAATGTGGACTAAAAGTTTAACACTATTTTTCAAATCTCAAAGGAACGGCTCGGCCGATCTTCGCACAAAATTGACAAGCGATTGTCCTCATTGAGACACATCAAATGGTTTTTAAATTTTTGAAATCGGTCAAACCGTTTTTGAGAAAACGTCGATTTTCTGCAAAAAATCTGTTCACACACACACACATACTTTTTCCAAATTTGGTCTCATTCGATTCAGAATTGCTTGAAACGTCGAGAAAACATAAAATTAGCGAATCGGATTTTTTGATGAAAACATAAACTTCTCCCTCGGTTAAAAATTATATTAAGGTCTCGTAGACTAAACGACAGTGTGAGCACTAAAAAACTAACAAGAAAGAAAATACCTTTGTTATGGATTTTCAAAAGATAGTGCCTGGTTACACATCTCTTGCCCTCTGCTTTCAAATATTGGTAATAAATATTCTTAACTTTACTTGTTTTTGTGATATCGGTGGTGGACCTTTTCAAACCCTATGAAAATACTGATATCTAAATATTACAAGCAGACACTCAAATTTTTGAAGTAAAACTTTTTTAGGCGCGACTAGGGTGTAAATCCGTACAAATGCAACGGAAGTGCGTTACGGCAGATAAGATAAGATAAGAGTCGAGTGCCAACGATTCGTCATTCGCTCTCGATGATATCATTTCTATACGGGTCGATTGCGATTAGTCGTCGCGTATGTGAATAGAGATCTGTTGTTGTATGCGTACCGGCATCAACGTTGTATGTGTACCGATATCAATGAGGAAATCGGCATAGATAAATAAACTTTTTAAAGTTACATCGTAGTACAAATCTTGATTTAATGAAAAATGCCTGAATCAGAAGAATATTTTACCCTGTTTCTTGAATAATAAAACAAATTAAACATTTGGGCCGTGTACTAAACGTAAGTTTATTGATTAGAAATTATTTCTATATTATTCGTAGATTCCATAAATTTTTGAAGTTATTAAAATGGAAAATATTTTTGGGCAAGACATATATTACAGCTGTTCAAAGAATGAGATTATATCACCAACGAAAAGTTAAAAAATACAAGCAGTCAATGAATGTATGTTAATTTTAATTACAGGGACCTCTTCAAGCACAAATATTACATGATTAGTGAAGTTGCGAAAACAATATTTGTTTAGGCGTTGTTTAACATAATTTACTGTGTGAACAAATATTATAGAAGTTATTAATCAGCAATTACTTCATTTCTCTAATGAAGGTTCATTTCTAAATGCTAATTACAATGACAAACTGATCGTGTCATATTTGAAGTATGGCTTTAATCACAATATTGTCTTTAAATATTATAAATATTTTCAATGCTAATATAAATATATAATTTATAATTTATCATTGTATAAAAGTGTATAATGGTCGACACTAAAAAAATGTGTGCATCACGAGTGGTACCATATTACTAATAAGCATTATTCAAAATTGTTATATGATGTATTTGTTTTCACTTAAATGCCATATTGTACTGTAGCAAATAAGTTTTACTTTAATCGCGTGTGAACCTTACGCGCACTCTTTTTTATAAGTATCTACTTCAATAATCATTCAATCTATCAATAATCATTCAATTATCACTCAATTTCTTTCACAATATGCATTTTCTAAAGCAATATCTGACAATAATAATGTTGATTGAATTCTATCCAATTACAGTCGTATTATTTACAATAATAAAGCCAATTACATGGATCACTTAACATCATATTTAACCATCATTATTAACCATCGAAATTGATTATAGGCTTTTATTGTTATTAGTTTTTCTATGCGTGAAAGTAAAAGCGACTTTATCTATTAGAAAACTGCATGGTCATGAGATATGTCAAGTGGCATTTCGAATTTCTATAGAAATTGTGGAAAATGATTATTGGAGACAGATTTGACTAACAGGATTTTTGTTTAGTAAAGAATTTTATCTGAAATGCAAGAATTTCTAAATGGAGATCTGCCTACTGATTGAGGTACAGTTGGCAATAATGAAAGATAAGGCAAATTGCTTGAACTTTAAATCTTTAAATTTGTTTGAAAATTTTGAATAAAAAATATTTTGAATTTTTTTTGAAAAATTATGATTACAATAATAGACAAAAATTCTAATAAGCTATTTTAAGCCCTAAATCAACTCAAAGACACTGCGCCTTTCAAGGCTTAAAAAAGGGATATGGAATTCTGGAATTTTTGTCTAACTTCCCGTAGGGTAAGTTATATTAATAGGCCGAAAATCTAAATTGAAAATTTTTGCATATCTTCACGTTTTAGAGGTTTCTGAACCCTTTGGCATACCTCAAAAAAATTGATGTGTGTGTGTTTTGTGTGTCTGCAATTTTTCATCCACGATTTGGGGCGCACGGATCAACCGATTTGAATGGTTTAAAAAACATTCGATTCCTATCGATAGGGAGATGTGCTGATTAGTTTTTGGCAAAGGCAGGTCCAGCAGTTACGGAGCAAAGAATGCAGAAAATAGAAATCGAGTTTTTGAGAGAACGGAGCATCCGATTTGAATGATTCAAAAAACATTCAATTTTTAATGATGTGGAAAAGCGGTAATTAGTTTATGGCAAAGACAAGTCAAGTCATTCCGTAGATATGGAGCTAAATGTGCAAAAATTATCAGTTTTTGAGAGAAATAAGCATCTGGTATAAATCATTTAAACAACTTACTGCTTTCTTCTTTGAAAATTACTTCAATTTTTTTTAAATTTCTAAAATGATTTTTTTTGAATATCGAATGTAATTCGAATTTTCAACATTGTAATTTGGTACAGGAAATTCCATCAATTTGCCTCAAGGCACGATGCCATACACCACTAGTTAACTCATATTTCAAAAATATATCTATTGAAACTTTATTTATAGTTACAAAATTTTTGAATCACTTTAGTAAGAAATTATTTATTTTAACCATTTTTTTAAATCGTATATGGCTCGTATTGAAAACATTACTTTTACTTCTAAATTATTCGTTCGTAATATATTTTACACATTTATAGTTATATATTTTTATGACAGAGCACTTAATAAAAATATACATTTTATTAACACTTATCATATTTACCACAGTAATAAGTGTTACATTTCAATTTGAGCAAGTTTCACTATCATTTGCATTTATGTTACCATAGATTACTATTTTCTTGAATATAGTTATAGTTTTATGCCTGTTATAAATAATTTGACTTTGTAAAACTTTGTAATCCAAGAATTAAAATCCAAATATTTATTGAAGTAAAACTTCTTTAGGCGCGATATGGGTGTAAAAATTTTTAGGCGCGACACGGGTGTAAATCCGTACAAATGCAACGAAAACGCCAACGTGTAGTTGAACACTACGACGCCGTAAGCGCTGATGTCGCGAGTATCCACACCCGTCATGTCATGCGTAAGTCGAGCGCTAAACCCTATATGAACTTGCATTAATTGAATCACGTTTTTTTTTACAAAAGAAGAGGTTGCTGTATTATGTCCTCATGGAATAAGACTTTTCTTAGAGAATACACGTGTCATGGAATATAATAAATTTATATTGAATCTCGTTGAAGACAAAATAATATCTACTGCCACGGATATTTGTGTAGGTTGCCATGCGACAGATCAACAATCATACATTCGTCAGCAGTTTCAAAAAAATCGGTTATTGATACCGGGGCTTTGCCGTATGAAATAATTTTAGTTCTGAATAAATTTTACATAATAACAACTAATATCGATGTAAGTGATGGCTTAGCTAATGGTTGTGTAGGAAAATTAGTGTACATAGAACGTGGCGATAATGATGAACTTCTACGTTTATGGTTTGAATTTCCTGTAAGCGGGTTTGAATTGATGTTATGTGATTATTGAAAGATGATTTTTAAAATTCAAATATGATGTTTTTTTATTTTTATCTTAATTGCCTACTCATACAATATTAAAAGTTTTACTTCAATCGCGTGTGATCCTTACGCGCACTCTTTTTTTTCAAACATATTAGTCTTGAAAATGTTGCAGAAAATAGGAAAAAAATTGAAAAATTTAAATGAAAACTGCATTTTTGCAATTGTTTTCAATATAGTCAAATTGTGTAAATGAATAGTAGTAAATACTGCCAACCCTAGTAAATTTTTGCTTGAAATTAATTTTTTCGAAACAATTTTATATTCATGTCTTTTTTTTAAATATAAAATAGAACTGAAATATTTAAATCTGACTCTCAATGAGCCTTTCAATGCTTATTAATATCTAATAATTATTATTAAAAACATGTTGAAAAAATACCAATTTACGTTATTTGGACCACTTTAAAACATTTATGCTCTAAATGCACAACGTCCAAAATTTTATAAGTATATTATTCAATTATTATTTTCAATATTTCTATTACCAATCTATCTGAATCTATTATTTCTGTCTATTTCAAATATGATTAATCACCTTCATATATTAACTATCATAAAAAGGAATATAAAAAATAGACCATGAAAGTTGTCTGACTTTGCATTTTCTCTGATCAATGTTTATAGTTGTTTTTACTTTCACAAAGATGATATACAATTACAGTCAAGGCACCTGTATCATTGATAAATAAATAGATCATAACTCCGTGTACTTATTGGTCTTTCATTAATAAAAATCACAACCTGATATCATGCAGTGATGATATTAGTTTTTACTCCAAAATATAAGTCAAAATATGTGTCCAAATCCAAATAGACTTTCGACATCACATTTTGTAAGTATGCAATGCAAAATTTCATTACAAAGATAACGGAGAACCATTGAGTTGCCTTCTAATAAAGTTTGATAGTAGCAAATTTATTACAACAGCATTAGTAGAAAATTATGGTAAAAAATATTGTACTAAAAAAGCTTGCACTATTTTGTTTAATAGAAGGAAGAAAAAATTCAACAAAACAACAGAATCTGACGAACGTTGCAATTCCTCCAATAAAAGGAAGAACTTATGGTGAATGGCATTGTGCCTTAATACAAATAAATAAATTATGAACGATTAAATAAATTTGCTTAAAAATAAATAATTCCTTGCTAAAGTAATTCGAAATTTTTGCAGCTATAAATAAAGTTTCAATATATAAATTTGTAAAATGTGAGTTAAATAAATCGTTGTTTGTTCATTCATTTATATATCTACTTAAAATAATAAATCACAAATTATTTTATGAAAAATAAATTTAATTATTTATGATTGCAAGAATAGACAAAATTTCTAATGACCTATTTTAAGTTAAGCCCTAAAAGAACTTAAAGAATTAGTGTCTTTCAGTTCTCTTAGGGCTCAAAATAGGTCATTGGTATTTTTGTCTATTCTTGCAATCAAATATTTATTGAAAAACTTACTTGTTCAACATTATGATTTACAGTCAACCTGTTTTTTTTAGTTTTGACTAAGTCAGAGTACCTAATTTTTGATGAAAATAGGATTTTAGATCCAAAAACTGCCGAGTTTAAAACTTTGATATTACGTAGAAAATATTTGTAATTTATTAGTAGAGTCTCACAAGCAAAAATTCCTATACCATTTCTTTTTGATATTTAACGATGTAAATAAATAAATAATGTGAGGTCTTACATCACTACCTTGAGGAACCCCTAATGCATAAAAATGCATCGTCAATTAACAATCACCTGGAAGACTTTTTTGCAATTTGAGAACTATTAGGGTATTTCAAGCATTTAATTAGTAGAAATAACATTATAAATTATGTATATTTTAAAATTGATTACTTCAATAAAAATTATTAGTACTTACAGTTTGATGGTATTTAGATAAAATTGAAGTTGAAATTTTGATATTATGTAAGACATATTAGTAATTTATGAGTAGAGTCACATCAAGCAAAAATTCCTATATCATTTTTTTTCAAAATATTTCTTCAAATGACAGAAATAAATATATATAGAGTCCTATATCACTACCCTGAAGAACCCCTAAAGCTTAAAAGATGCATCGTCAATTGATAATAACCTGGTATCTTTTTATTTTTCATTTGAGAACTATTTATGGTATTTCAAGCATCTCATTAGTAGTAATAATATTATAAATTATTTATATTTGGTATTTCAAAAGCTTCTTCGTATTTAGATAAAATTGAATTTAAAATTTTGATATTATGTAAGAAATATTAGTAATTTGTTAGTGGAGTCACACCAAGAAACAATTCCTATATCATTTATTTTAAAAATATTTAATGATGAGAAAAAATAAATAATGGGTTTTTTATCACTACCCTGAGGAATCCCTAATGCATAAAAAGTGCATAGTCAAAAAATAATTGCTTAAAAGACTTTATTTTAAAAACTATTATGGTATTTTAAGCATCATCATTTAAAAATGTTTAACAACAAGAAAAAATAAATGATGGGTCTTTTAAAATTTTGATATTATGTAAGAAATATTAGTAATAATATTAGTAGAGTCACATCAAGCAATAATTCCTATATCATTTCTTTTAAATAATTAGAATAATAAAATAAGGGGTCTACTATCACTACCCTGAAGAACCCCAGATGCATAATTTTTTTTGATAATCGATAAACACCTGGCAGATTTTTTATTTTCCACTTCAGAACTATTATATGGTGTTTCAAGCATCTCATTGCTTTCGAAACAAAAAAATCTCATTTAACGAGATTAATAAAAGTTAATTGGCGTCATCGTTTGCATTTGCTGCACTTTCAGTCGAGATACCATCTAATTAAGCTCTTAAACTCAACATGTGATTAAGTTTAATAGGACAGTGAAATAACATTATTTAAAGAGCTAACTAACAGTTCCTTTCACACGATTTATTTTTATTTATAAACCTCTTTTATTGCTTAAACATTTTTTAGTTTAATTTATTTGACGAGCGCATTGGGAGTGTGTTAAATGCATTTTCTGAAACAGGTTTTTCAGACATTATGAGACAGGCGTTTTGTTTTTATTTATTACATAAAGAATCTTTACCACTGCTCATAATATATTTCTTTTACCTATAAAAAAATATTATTACTATAGCCACCGTTCTTATCTTTCGAATTTCGCGCTTGCTTTAAAAATTCAAATTCTCCACAATTTGCTCCAAATCTCCTCCGGACATGAAAGATTTCTATCTAGAATTTCTATCTAGAAAATGGAAAGTGTTTATAGTACACTTGTTTACACATAAACAACAATAATAACAACTCAACCGACTGAGTAATTGAATCAGATTATGAGAACACGTGCAAGGTTAGAAGATCGTAAACCGCGATTTTGAATCAAATAAATTGTATCAGTAGAACTGGAATGATTTATTTATGTTTATATGCTATTTTCTGTGTTGTACTAGTAAAATATATTGTGGTAATTTATATCAGACAACTTACATCTGTACAACAGGTCTTGAACGCAAAATTCTGCCCATAGATAAAAAAACATCTATCATTCAAATATGTTCTATCATTTTTTGTAGTTATATTGTGGTTTACTTAACCAGTTGACTGTGGCGCTCATATCGAACAGAAATAATATTAATAAAAGCGTATTTAATATACAACATACGCCAATGGATTTTCATACTAATTAGTATTTCATATTTTTTTGCCGAAGAAGTAGTTCATGTTTTCGTGAGAAAATCCGACTTGCTAACTTTGTTATCCCGACGTTTCAAGTCATTCCGAATCGTTTGAGACTAAGATTGAGAAAGTACATATGTGTGTTTAAATGGAAGTCAAAATTTGATTTTTTAACTTCTCGTAGGGTAAATTATAGTAATCGCAAAAAAATCGAAAATGAAAATTTTTGCATATCTTCACCTTTCAAAGGTAAATACCTTATCATTTTGGCATACCTTAGAAAAAAATTGATATATATGTGTGTATGTGTGTATGTGTTGGTGTGTGTATGTATATGCGCGGATACAAATTCTCTTCGACGATTTTGAGAACACGGATCAACCAATTTGAATGATTCAAAAATCATTTTACTTGTATTGACAAAATGAACTGATGAAATTTTTGGGAAGGCAGATCTAGCTGTTTCAGAAATCCATTGACATAATAAAAAATTGCCATTTAACGGTCAAACATGATAATTAGACGGACTAGAATTTTATTAAAAAATAATAATCAGACAAGAATTTTAATAATAAGTAGATTCTATAAGTTGTTTACATTTGTATGTGTTTTATACAAAGATTTATAATATTAAACCCTTAGACTGCGAGGCGGCGCTTACGCGCTTCGATGATTCGTCTTTTAAAAAATCAAAAATTTCCAAAAAAATAAAAAACTAGTGGTGCATGACATCGTGCTTTTTTTTTAAACTTTGAGAAAATGAAATTTTTGAAAAATTTTGACTTTTTTTGAAAAATTTGAATTGTTTTTTTATATTTCGTTTTTTTTATACTTTGAATTTTTCTAAACTTTTTTTAAACTACGGACCTTATATCAATGTGAACAAAATTCATACTTATTATTAAAATCTTTATAGAATATCTTAAAATTTGATGTGCGTATATCTAATGTTCAAGTAGGCAACTTGCCACAAATGCGGTAATAATATGATCATCTGCTCAAATTCATTAAATTTTTAAAGTATTTTTGCAAGAATATGAATAAAAAAGGTTGCATTTATCTTCATAAAATAATTCATGGTCAAAAATAAATTTCTATCTAGATCTAATATTTTTTGCCAATTAACAAACAGTACACCATTTCTCACGTCGATTTCAACGTGAAATTACTTTTCTAAAATTTCTCAGTGCAATAAAAATATAGACAGCACTTTTTTTACAAGTGATCTTGAACTTTCATAAACTTGACCACCGGTAAGTAATTCATATGAACATAAAAGAAAGTGATAAAAAACCACATGGTCATACTTTTTATGAATTAGTAATCAATACGGTATTTGATTGAGGAAATTATACATAATTTTTATGTATATGATTATTTGTTTAATATTGATTCAACTAGGTTTTCAAAATTGCTTTGAATATTAAAA
>NW_020539727.1:9632414-9654914 GCF_003426905.1 Ctenocephalides felis | reverse complement strand
TCATTCAAAACATTAATGAATAATTATAATTAAAGCACTTGTTGGTAGGTCTATAATAATTTAGTGTTTTCATTAATACCAGCACAACCCTTTTTCTGTAAAAAATATTGAAATCACCAAAATTAAGTGCTTAACAATGATTTACAAAGAAGGAAGGCCTATCTAGATCTGACTGAAATTAATCAGCAGGAATTCGTAATTGATATTCTTCAAAAAAATTTCGTAGATGATTCAGGCTTTTTTGTAGAAACGATAAAATTTAGTCGATAATTTTGGTCCAAAAATTTTGGATTTTGCCGAAGAAAACGATTCTGCCGATATCTCCTAAAGCTATTCAATGTGAGTCCTATAGAGTTTCATCAAATGGCTTTAAATATTTTGAGAATTTTTGAGAAAACGTCAAGTTTGATCTAACATACTTATACACATACATACATACATACATACACTTTATGCATACATACATATAATCATATATACACGCATACATACATAACTTTGGATCCTCCCCCCACGAAGTATTGCCTAACGGCGGTATCCGTGGGGATCAGAGGCAAGGGCAAAGCAAAGGTTTTAGTCGGTATTATACCAGGGGGGTATTGAGTCCGACATACCCAGGCAAAAGACCTAGTATGAGATGCGTAAATGCATTTCCGTCGATATAAAAAAAAAAAAAAAAAACATAGGTGGCTCAAAAAGTCGAGAAAACATAAAATAAGAAAATTTGATCTTGAAAAAAAAAACAACTGTTGGCTTTAAATTTTTTTTTTGAATTATTTTATTTTGAGCTGATACATAACATTAAGTTTAGTTCTACCAAACGTAATCATCAATTAACAATTTTTTTTATTTTTTTTTGAATTACCAAATTTTTAATTCCCAAGTACGTCCCTGTTGAAATCTTAAGTACGTGCAACTGTTTTAAATCACTGTACACATAAGTAACAGAAGAACGACAACAATAGTAGCAAAAAAAACGCAACGCACAGAATTTCCTGTTTTTCTTCAGCGGCTTTGAGCGGAACATTCGACCTCTTAGAGATTTCAAAACAGTGATTATTGTCATACGAAATAGATTTCATTAAATCTAAAAACAATGTTATCAAGATTAAATTTCAATGTTTTATGCTTTTCGGTACTGAGCTATTATTTTCACATTTATATTTTATCAAAACACATCAAAAACTGTCAAAATATCTGTCTCCAACATGTGTAATGTTAGATTCTAGATTAATTGTTACTGAAAATATTAGTGACAGTTTTATTGTTTCTATTTAAAAAGCTATAATTTTAATGGTACCATCAAATTAATTTTAAATTATAACAAAGAGCACCAAATGAGTTTATATACTAAAAGTTTTATGCAAATACCCATTTACTAAAACTAATTCATGGCTTTATGATAAAATCTGCTAGTATTAAAAGAAGTTTGTAATCATATTCTTGATTTGCACATTCTTCAGCTTTGAAATATTGTTTTTGAAAAAAATCGCAATAATATACAAAAACTAGATGTAAATGGTCTTAAAAAATCAATGAAAGAACCGTCTCGAGAATTTACAAAATCGGTTTAGGATTTTAGCTCAATCGTCGATCGTCTTGCAAATAAAATAATAACGATTCTTTTTTGAGTTTTAACAAATAATTTTTTAATTTTTGAATTTTGTGCAGCCGTTTTTGATCATTTGGACAACATACACACATACACGATTAAGAATGAATAAAATTAGCAAATTGGATTTGTAGCAGAAACACTAATTCTTTCAGAAGTACTTAAATACTTCTTTTATTGCTAGTAAAAATGGAATCACAAGTTAAAATAAATTTTACTCTAATTTATGGCATCTAACTAAAATAATCCAATTTATTTGTCTACTCTTATCATATACTTGACTATATGTATGTATGTATGTATATTTCAAATGAAAACGTCTTTCAAAAAATAACAAATACTTTTATTTATCTTACTTTTCACAAAACATTATATACTTGACGACTTTTATTTTTTTATTTGCAATCAGAAATGTGATTATTTCCAATGCCAATTAGAAGGCAACTCTATAGTTGTCTCATTCCATTTTTGATATAAATATATTTATTCTAACTTTGTATAGGAATGCTCCAAATGAAAAAAAAATTGTACAAAACATATATTTGATATATATTTTCAAGTGAAATTTGATATCAACACTGCTTGATATCAGGTTGGTGGAAACGGCACCTAAACTCAAAATCTTATAGTTGCAAAGTCCAATTTTAGTTTTTCTTTACGACAATTATTATGCACATGGTAACATATTTTTGGTCTTTATGTTGAAATGAAAATTGATATCAATGTTGGTTGATATCAGGTGGCACATAATAGATTTCTGAACTCAAAATATTGTAGTTGCAAAGCCTAAATATGATATTGCTCTATTGTCAATTATGCATTTTTTTAAACACATTTTCAATTTTGAATATAAACAAGTGTGAAGTCTAATAGAGAGGCAAATGGACCCCATATAGAATATTCAAATTAGATACAGTTAGATTAGATAAAATTAATCGTACAATTGCTATCTAGAGGTCTTTACTCTATATATTTGAATGACACATTGACATAAAAATAACAAAATTAAGTATTTTTATGTAAATGCTTTTATATTAAACTTTTCAATAGAGCCAAAATGATGTTTTAACCAATATATTGCTTTGTGTTTGGACATCTTATACATATAAAAATTTGTTTTAACAGTGTTGTTTTCTGGGTTGTCTGACGAATTTAGAATATATTATTATTGAATTTAGTATATTGTTTTCCATAAACTGCCTACAAATCGACTGAAATCGCCTTTTAATACAGTAGTAACTCGTTTATCCGGACCTCAGTTATACGGATTCGCGATTATCCGGACTCCCAATCACGACCAATTTATATGTATGTACATAGCTACAATTCGAATTTTTGCATGATTAATGCTGCTATTTAGTATTTGTGTAATGTAATCTAAGAAAATATGTATTTACATACATAAGAAAGTTTCAAATTTTTAATAAACATTATTTTCGTTGATATCTATGTATGTATTTGTTATTTTTAATGAATACACAACATTATTCTTTATAAATTCAATAATCCGAATTTTTGTTATCCGAATGCCTATCGACAACGATTAGTCGGTTAATCAAGTTTCTACTGTATGTTTTAACATATGTAACTTTTCTGCGGCCATTAAGTAGGATTTTCATGCAATGTCTTTCTGTTAAAACAAACAATGCTTAAAACCATAATAACTTCATTGTCTTATTTATTAATTGTAATACTCAAACAATGGTAAATACGTGTTTAATCCAAGAATTGAGTAATTTTGATATGTAAAAGTTGAGAAATACTGTAGTAAGGGCTTTCCTGTCGCGATTTCCTTCGTAGCATTTCACGGTACGTTCATCTCGTTCAGCGGGCATTGCATGGGTTTCATTACTTTAATGTCGCTTTATTTTTATTTTTCAGATTTCTCTACACTAGACAATTATTTAAATTTTATTTTACTGTTACGAAAATGCTACAGGATAGGTTGTTAATGATACTGAATCGCAGAGACACTAGTTAGAGTGTGTAATGATCTAAAATAAAATACTGCTTACGAATCACACCGTGATATGATAAGGGTAGGGTAGGGTACGAAGGTCCAATTTGACTTTAAGAAATTATATTGTAAAACCAAGTCAAGTTCACAACAAATAATACATATCAAACAAACAATTATATGACTATGTTCAGTAAAACTCCCAGATATTTCATTATTGTAGAATGTGTTTTTTAATGATTATTCATAGGCGGGGTAAATTGGGACGGTCAGGGTACAAACAGATCCTTATTTCTAATTCGTCTTATTAATTTTAACGTTATTTTACAAAATAATAGCTAAATTATTCAACCAATGCAAAATATAAAGTTTTATGGGTGCATTTTTTACAGAGATAACACTGTAATAATCTTGATCTGGTATTTTGTCAGAATATTCATCAGCAGATTTTTTTACAGAGATAACACTGTAAATAATCTTGATCTGGATTTTGTCAGAAATATTCATCAGCAGATTTCGAATAATTATTTGTTAAATTTATCTCTTGTAAAATTGCATTTTTTAATTTTATTTACTATTTTTATTGTTTACGTCTTTGCCAGGGTAAAGGTTTAATTGGTCCTTCTTACTCTACCAGGTGTAAGCTTTTATAGAGGTCATAGAAAAATATATGTTGAAACTATCTTCTATTCCAATCGAAAACTATATATTATTTATTTAAATATCTTATGTATTACAAAGTTTATTGTGTAACACGAACGGCGCGTTCTGTAGATAAAGTGAAGAATCGTTGGTGCTTTTGGTTATATATATGTTCTAAACAGAAAGATTTGAGCAAAGTGCATATTTCACATTTTACACACGTGCAGCAAAAATTATTCATAATCTGTCTGTATTTCAAATTCAATTTTTACTCCAGCAAAATTTTCGAAAGACATAAAGCAAAGTGTATCCTTGTGTTTTGTTTTCACATTTCATATGAATAATACAATTTTTTTAAATTTGCCATTCAATTTCAATCTGGTACACGTAACTAAATTTTGATCAACAAGTTTTCTAGAAGTTATGACTTATTCCCAAACTTTTTTCTATAATGGACCTCTTGGGCTATGCCATTATTCCTTATTACCCGATATGTTTTTTTTTAATTTTTCACTATTATTCTATATACCAATTTTGAAAATTTTAAATTCATAGTTTAACAAATTTAATCAAATCTAGAAAACTTGGGGCAATTGTGATATTATTTTTGACTATTTTTGACTGTGGTCTTAGAAATGTTATTTAAGGTCACTGATCAAAAATTTAAGTCCTCAAAATTAACCACAATAACCAAGCATTTAACACTTTATTTGATTATAATGAATGTCTATCCAGGTATCCCGTAAAATCTAAAGAAGTGTATAAATAAATTATTATCTTTCAAAATTGAGATAATTTAAAAGCCAAAAAAATATGAAAAAATCCTTCAAAATTTTCTAAAGATATATTAAAATAAATTAAAAATTAAACCAAACTTTCAATTTAAAAATTGATTCGAAAGTAGTAAAATCTTCTTATCAGCAAAAGCTTTTCTTTCTACTACTTTACACAAAATTTAATAATTTTTATACTAAGTATTAAGTAAAAATATACCTAAATTTAATCGGTGTTTTATTTAATTTCTATCATTTTAATATCGTTATAAAACTAAACTAATTGTAAAAGAATATATTATTCTTGATATTTAAAATTTGGTAAAATAATATAAAAATTATAAACGAATTTTAAGTCCTCATTCGAGCTTCATTATTTAATTTATATAAGAAATTTATTTCGAGATAATTTTCAAGTTAAATATTACAAAAATCGGTGTAAGTACTCGTATTACATCAAACAATATATATATATATATATATATATATATATATATATATATATATATACATTTGAAATTTGCAATAAAATGTTCTAGCCAATATATTATTCGTCTCAGTCTGATCTTTTTCATAAGAATTTCATAAATTTTGACCCTAACTTGCAATTTTTAATGAAAAATTGTGCGAGAGTGTTCTTGTGAAAATAACATTTACTTTTAATATTTTTAAAATATGTGTATGATATACTGCTATATAAAATCACCATTTTGGACACTTAAAATGTTATTAGATATAAAAAACATTTATACTACCAGGAACAAAAATGGATTTTTAAACAGAAATCCATCCAAGATAAAAGAAAGAAAATGATTTTTTTTTTACAAAAATAATTTTAATAGACTTCCACACGTTTCGGGTGCCAATTTGACCCTTCTCAAGTGCATAAAATTTACACATTTAATTAATGAAATAGTTTGAAAGAAATCGTATTAATGAACTTGAATAAAAACATATTTAATTTGATAAAATTAATTTAAATTTAATACATAATGAAAAAACAAATACGTCGAATCGAATTGACGTTATTTATATATTATAATGTTTTTTCTTTATAAATTAATTTCAATTTTTTCTTCTCAAATTAGATGCTTTCAGTTTGTTTTTACTATCAAGATTTATTTTAAAGTATTCTTTTTAAAGTATTTGGTTTTTGAGTTTTTCCAGAAGAATTTATTTTTTAACCTCTGAAGAAGAGTCAAATTAAGATTCGAAACGTATGGAAGTTTAATCGAATTTTTCTGTTGATCTTAAAGTATATAAAGCGACGAGTATTAAAAGTATAGTATAAAACAAATACCAAATTTAAATATTTACAAATTAACATTAATACAATATTTTCAATATATTTAAAATATATAATATTGAAAGATTTAATTTCTATGCAAATCTATATATGCAGTTAATTTTTTGCAACAAAAATTAGTTTAGATTTTTTGTATGTTATAAAATAAATACAATTTAATCTACGATTTGTAATAAACGAGTTAAAGCACAAATTATCAGTATTCTAAAATTTTGTTTCGAAAGAAATTTCTTTTAAAAAATAAGAAATAAAAATGTACCAAAATTAAATTATGATTATTATATGAAAGTAAAAACTTATTATCCCAAAACTTATTATATATTTTGTTAATAGTGTCCAAAATTATTTATTTCCAAATGGTGTCCGAAATTATTTATTTATATAGCAGTTTTGCATTTACAATGAATTAGATGATTTTTAGAGTGAAGAAATGATTTTAAAAATATTTTTTTTAAGTTATACTATAAACCTAAAAAGTACAGATAAATAAGTATTTAAGATGCGAATCTTGATATAAGTACATAAAAATTTACTTGTAAAAAGTTCAAAATTACAAATGTACTTGTAATAAGAACAATTAAATATTTAAGATAATCACCAATAAAATATAAGTTATGATATGTATGAATTTAAAAAAAAAATATGTAAGTACTAATATTAGAAATTAGTATTTACACGAAAAATCTAGAATTAAGAATAAAATTTAAATATGTCGAAAATAATATGAATAAAATATGAATAATTTTTAAATATAAATATTTAGATTACATCAAACCTATTTTGGAAAAAACAATTTGGTTTACGTCTTTTTTATAAAATTAAACTAACTAATATCATATAAATAAAATACCTACTAACAGAATTTAAACTTAAAATATCGAAACTAACAAACTAAATTTTGTTTCTTGTGACAATGTTATGAGTCCAAAATATTTTGGTTGAATGATTTTTTTCCAAAAATTTGCGTATTACCTAAAGTGGTCTTTTGACCACTAAATGTAGGTGTCACTTAATTTTTTTGGCAAATGTTAATGTGATGGTTCCACTTTACTCTGTAACATTTGCTTGAAGATACTTCCTTCTTGGTTGGCAAGATCTTTAGGAGATCCCCATTCCATCAATTTGCCTGCGTCCAAAACTAAAATACGATCTGGAATAAAAAAAGAGTTAAATTATTTAGTTATTTAATACTATATGTTGATTTTTACACAAAAGAAAAATTCTCGCCTAAATTATGTTAACTAAAATAAATTTATATTTTATTTTTTAGACCAGTCATTTAAGCTTAAAGGTAAGAATCTCGGAATTCGATATACCCAGCTGTAAGTCTGTAAATACTTGTATATTGTCACCTAAAAGTTGTCTAAAAGGTGTACACAAACATATGTAGGTTTTGAGACAACTTTTAGGGTGCAAAATACAAGTATTTACAGACTTATAGCTGGGTATCTCGAATTCCGAGGTGAACTTACTATAATGACTGGACTATTATTTACACAAACTTCTCGAATGTGAGGTCTGCTGTTTTGGCTAGAAAATCCGATTTTTTTAATTTCATACTAATTTCAAATTTCAAGTCATTCTAGAAACTAAAGTTGTAGAAAATTATAAATATGACAGCCAAAAGTTGACTTTTGGTAAAACGACTGCAACTTTATCAAAAATATAGAAATCATTTACTTGGATGCGTCCGACAGTATTTGAAAATTAAAATCTTTAATTTGTTAGAATAATATGTTTAATAAGTATAATCCAAATTAATTCAATTGTTTTGTGAATAAATAAATGCCGGTTTTTTATACCTACATTAATATAATTCAAACAATTTAGCTTTATCAAAACGAATTAGTTTTTGTATTTAAGTGGAGGTAAATCTTCTTTTAAGGCAAAATTTTGTTTCTTTATTACTTCAAAAATTGTTCGAAAGATATCAGTAAGGAAGTATAGCATACTTATTAATTCTGGTAAAAAATAATTAGCACGATTTCCAAAAGCAAACATCCTCTTATAAAGAAATGGCTTGTCCGATCTCTGTCGAAAAATAATAAGCACGATTTCCTAAAGATAACCTTCGAATTGTTCACATTTTTGGCTAAACGTGGTAGTCATTTTACACTTTTCTACCAATTCTAAAGAAATGGCTAAGCCGATCGTATTAAAGAAGTAACCAACACGAGTGCTTAAATGTGCAAAAATCGGCTTTCACACACACAAACACACATACACATACACATATTATTTTTACAAATTTAGTCACATTCGATTCAGAATGGCTTGAAACGTCTAAAAAACATAAAATTAGCAAATTGGATTTTTTTATGAAAACAAGTTTATTATTTGGGAGGTTACAAATTGTTTCAAGCCTAAATTTCAATTACACATTTTTTTTAATTAAACTTTTATTTTTATAATATAAATAATATCTCATTGTGGTCTCATTCGATTCAGTATGACTTGAAATGTCGAGAAAACATAAAATTAGCAAATCGGATTTGTTAATCAAAATATAAAGTCATCGGAAAGTTAAAAATTGTTTCAAGCTTAAATTTTACAACCACGTATATTTTTATAGAATTTTTTGTTTAAATCCACTTTTATTCTTCTAATAAAATAATATTTTATTATAAAGTTTAATAATATATGCTATATACATATAACATTCCTTAATTTAAAATTAGGGGTCAATTCTACCGTAACAGAGCTCATAAAATAGCGTTGTCATGCCAACGCTCGTTTATGCTTGTTCTTGGTATTGGAATTTTGAATTTGGAGTTTTTAATAATATTCTAATATATTTTAAAAATAACATTATACATGCATATAACAGTTTCTAATTGCTGAACAATTTATGAACCGATTTTGTCGCATAACTGACAAATGTTATGGCAAGGCCATGTTACAAAGAACTTTCCATACTAAATATTGACAAAAGCCATGTGGTTGCTGCGCAGTCAGGCTATTGTCAGATACAAAACCTTTCCTAGAAACCGCACAAATGTCAACAAAACGATGTTAGATAACAGGGTGTTTCTGACCCAGCTTCATAACATACGAGTGACGTTGCAGTTTATGTGTAAAACGCCTGAATGCACAGCAAATACATGACATTTTGACAGTATTCAGTATGATTCAGTAGCGTAATGTATCGGAGTTGAAGCGTAACATGGCCTTGCCATAACATTGGTCAAAAATTGTCCTAATTTGTGCATAGACTAGTAGACACTTTGTAGTTATTAACTTATTCCAGTGATTGATTTTTCTGGTAAAGGTTCTAATAAAGAATTGCTTAATTATGTTTTTATTGATGACTAATAAAACACTAAAATAATTAACTATAACAATATTTTTTAATCCTCACCCGAATCCATGACCGTATTCAGACGATGGGCGATGGTGATGACCGTGCAGTGGGCGAACTTTCTTCTGATCGTGCTCTGTATCAGAGAATCAGTCCTGCGGAAAATAAAATTAACGATGTTAATTTTTATTATTATTCAATTTCCTTTCACGATTCACGCAACAATAACTACATCTTTCGAAATTCATACGAATACAACCAACAGTGGTAAAGGTAAAATCTTGGACACCAATTTTAATGGTCACCAAATGATGGAAAAATAGTAAGGCAAAAAATCTTCATCCCAACCAATTTTGTAACATTATTGACAATACAAGAATAAAGGGTTATAATTTTATACAATCTCCCAATCAATTTTATACAAGGCAAATTCCTGGAACTTCCCGTACGTTTTTTTAAGATTACCATTCTTGAAAAAAATTTACTTTGAAAAAATTAGATTTTTGAGAAACTATAAATTTTTATTTTGAAATATTTTGGGAATTCTGAACTTTTTTTCAAAGCAATCGTACTGCTTTAACTACATAGACACGAAATATTGAAGCGCTTAAGCGCTGCGTCGTCGTCTAAAGGATAAGCATTGGTACGGAACCCATAGGAATGTAAATAAAATTTTTACTTATTGTTAAAATCTCTATAAAATATCTTATAATTTGATGTGCATATGTCCAATGATCATTTTTAACCGCCGAATGACATTTTTTTTTTTACTTTTTTTATTAGATCTCCGAAACTGCTAGACCTGCCTTCATGAAAATTTGATCAGTTCTTTATCTTGTTAATACAAGTAAATCGTTTTTTGAATTATTTAAATCAGCCGATTTGTTCTCTCAGAACCTGTCATTTTTGGCACTTTTTGCCCCGTATCTTCGGAACTGCTTGACCTGCCTTCGCCAAAAACTTATCAGCCCGTCTCCTTATCAATACGAATCGAATGTTTTTCGAATTATTCAAATCGGTTAATCCGTGTTCCCGAAATCGCCGTCGAAAATTTGTATCCGCACACACACAAATACATACACGTACACGCACACATACATCCAATTTTCTAGAAAAATGTTCAGATTTTTTTAAATTCTGGTCAAAAATAAATAAATAAATTCATATCTAATATCAATTCATATTTAATACATATTGCTACTCGTAAAAAGAGTGGTTGACCATTGGGTTGCCCTCTCGAAAATTATACTAGGTTAATATTTAATATTTTATTAATTTCCCGTAGGGTAGTTATAGTAATGGGCCGAAAATCGAAAATATTCTTTTTTGCATATCTTTACGTTTCAGAGGTTTCTGAACATTTTGGCATACCTTACGAAAGATGTGTGTGCATGTGTGTATGGATACAATTTTTCGTCCACATTTTCGGGCGCAAGGATCAACCGATTTCAATGGTTCAAAAAACATTCGATTTCTATTGATAGGGAGATGTGCTGATTAGTTTTAGGCAAAGGCAGGTCCAGCCGTTACGGAGATACGGAGCAAAGAGTGCAGAAAATAGAAATCGAGTTTTTGCGAGAACGGAGCATCCGATTTGAATGATGTGAAAAACGTTCAATTTGTGATGATTGGGAGAAGTTTGTCTTTAGTTTTTGGTAAAGGCACGTCGAGCCGTTTTGGAGATATCGAGCTAAATGTGCAAAAAACGGCAGTTTTTGAGAGAACTAAGCATCTGATTTGAATGAATCAAAAAACTTTCTGCTTGTTTTGACAAAATAATTGCTTTTGGAAAAAAAATTGTCTCAATTTTTTTCCAGTTTTTTTTGTATATCGAAAATAATTCAGATTTTAATTTTAATTATATGATAATTTATTTGAAAACATTTAATATTACTCGAACATTTCCTTACTGTACGGGAAGTTCCAGCAATTTGCCTTAAGTAACATAATGCAAGATAGATCAGTGGATCCTATCTTATTTTAACACTCACATAGTTCGCAGTTTAGCTTATAGAAAAATTGTAATTTTGTGATTGTTAAATAAATCTATTACAAAAAAAATTGCCTTAAGGCACGAAGCCATACACCCCTAGTTTTATTTTTGACTACCTTTTTATTAAAAACTATTAACTAGTAGAAAAATTTTTCTCTTGAAAACTAAATACTAGATCGACAAGTGTTAAATATAATTTTTGTATGGGACGGAACATTAAATGTTTAAAATTTTGAAGTTCAAAATAAAATTTCAGAAGAAAAGTAATAGTAAAAGTACATAGCATAAACCAGCATTGATTATCCCAAATTTATACTTTCATATTTTTAAAAAATAATGTTAATTTACTAATATACTTACTTTGTATCTACATTAGCTGTGGCTTCATCTAAAACTAAAACTTGATTATTCCTTAAAATAGCCCTTGCAAGACAAATCAGTTGTCTTTGCCCTGAACTTAAATTTCCTCCTGATTCGGAAACTGCCTGATCTAAGGCGTGGACCTTTTCTTTTAATTCCACCTGAAAAAAAAAGTTATACTCGTATAACAACGATATTTTTGATCAAACAAGTCTTTGGAAAAAAACCTATTCTTATTCTATCGAGAATTTTATTATGTTTCTAAGAATTTTCTCTTGAAAATTTGTACTTAATTATACGATTGGAAAGGTTTGTGAAATAACCAATATACATTTATTACAAAAAAGTTCATAGTTTTGATATATTTGGTGCAGTTTTAGAACTATTAAGAGAAAAATGCAGCATTTTTGTAATATTGTACTATAATAAAATTAAAAATCTGTCTTAAAATATGAGATAATTGAGTTTCTTACATCTTCCAATGATCTCCAAATCTGCTCGTCCGTGTAGATATTAAAAGGATCCAAATTATATCGGATTGTATCACAGAATAATACAGGATCTTGTGGAATGATCGATATTCTAGATCTCAAAGATTTTAAGGACACTTCATTCGTGTCTAAACCGTCCAGGATAACTGATCCTTCGTTGTAGGCTAATCTGAATAAGGCTGCGATTATTGACGATTTACCTGCACCTGTACGACCTACTATGCCAACCTGAAAAGGAATAAAAGATTGATTAAAAAATTGAATTGATAAATGAAAATAAGATTTGTACTAGATGACCCGACAGACGTTGTCCTGTACCCACGTCTATAATTCCAAAAGTTCCAAATTTTTTAATATACTATCCTATATTTTTAATATCCTATTTGATATCCTGCCTTTGTGATTTATTTATGGTCTTAGCATTAGTAGTGTAAGAAATTCAGAAAAAAAATATATAGATTCTGTGATAAAACACTTGATTTTACCACACAACAAAAATGCTTCAATAATTTAGTCTATAGTTTCATAATCTCGTACCGTGCATTAGTTGCTTTTTGGCAATTATAATTTCTAAAGTACATTTTTTTACTAATAATTTAATAAACATTAATGTTTATGTTCAAATCTTAGGTGAATTAATTTGTAAAATCTAGTTCATATATGCAGTCTAATATCAACTAGCTAAATATTCCATATCCAATGCCAAACAAATGAATTTTTGACGAAACAAAATTCTAGAAAACCATTTTTTTGATAAGTAAAAATATTTTTTTGCATTGCTAAATATTTAGTAAAGTAAACCAAAATGCGACATGCATAGGTTTAAAAAAATAATGTACATGCAATTTTGGACTTGTTGCGTTATTTCTTAAACTGAATTATATAATTTCATCTGCCAAATATTTACTATTGACTGTATCTTATATTATTTTAATTTCTGGCACATATCAGCTGCTCTTTGGCAATAATAATGTAGCTATTTTTATTGTATATTATATTCTAATATTATCTAGGCTCATAATTTTAGCTAAATTCAATTTTCAAGTGAATTGACATTTCTAGCAGATGACAGTTTAATTGTTCTCAATGTCAAACAATGATAAGTGTTTTTTGTAATTTTTGCCATTTATTTCTACAATGTTGCTATAGTTTTATCGTTCATTAAATCTTAAAAATTTCCTTTGACAATCTCTAAAAAGAATTATCAAAATTGGAATAACCGTTTAGAAGTACCAAATCATACACCTGTACAGAATATATATATTATATATATATATATATATATATTGAATATTGATTTTCAGCCAATCGTCGAAATAAAATAAAACAAATTAATAAAAATATTTATTTTAATACGTTTCAACACGGATTGTGTGCCATCATTCAGCAAATTTTGTTAATCACTATATAAAAAAATATTTAGAGATATTAAAAAATTAATTCATATTTGAAATAATTAAAGAATTAAATATATACATACCACACCAGGAAAAAACTATTTTTTGATAATTACATTATTATTACATTACATTATTACACGAAATTTCAGTTCAAATTTTTTTTTGGTAATAGATTTATTTAGCAATCAGAAAATTACAATTTAGTTCAAAATTAAAAACAAAACATGTTCACTTAATATGTTATTTTCTATATTTATTTTATGTATTGTATGTTTGGTTTGTTTCTTATGTATTATTATTATTAATTATCAAAGAAAAAATGTTATTTCCTGGTGTGGTATATATATCTTTTATTCTTAATTATTTTACATATAAATTAATTTTTTTTAATTTCTGTAAATATTCTTTTAGATACTGATTAATAAAATTTGCTAAATTATGACACACAATCCGTAATAAATATTTTTAGTTATTTGTTTTCTTTTATTTTGACGATTGGCTGAAAATCAATATCCAAGATATGCCTGTACGTCGAATAAAAAAATCTAATTATATATATATATATATATATATATATATATATATAATGATTATTAGAGTTACATAATTTTACCTTCCATCCTGGTTCAATAGTAAGATTGAGCTTCTTCAAAACTGGCGAACCTAATGGATCATATTTCAAAGATATGTCTTTGAATTCTAATTTGCCATACTTGGGCCAGTCTTTTTGGTTCCTTATCTGAAATTAAAAAAATAATAAATCTTGATGCAAAATATGTTAAGTATTTAAAGATCTCAACACTGGTCAATTTTTAGTTTTTGCCAAAAAATCCGATTTACTAGTTTTATGGTAGATACCTTACTATCTTTTATTTTGTACTCTTTTTACATAAATTTATGCTATTGTTCATTATTGTTACTAGATGTTAAATTATTTAGCAGTTGTAACAATATTGTAAATGAAAAAAAATATCGTAAATACCAATATTGGTAATTGTGTCTGTGTGTATGTGAGCCAAAATTTGAACTTTCTTTAACATTTTCTAGAAATGGTTGCAAAAAGATTTAGAAGTCATTTCTAAGGCAACTTCCAAAATGAAAATTCGTCAGTATCCGCCACAAACGGCAGAGTCATTCCTCACTTTTATCAATATTTGTGCAAAATTTTTGGTCTAACTTTTCTCTAACCTGTAGTGACTTCTTGCTCTAGTTTCGTGTAATCCAAACTCTCTCCACACATGTCATCTGATTGACGACTTCGGCAGTTTGACGAACTCCGAATTGCAACATTCCAGTTAAAATCAAAGCTTGGGAAATTGCTAGACCGACACTGCCACTGAATGTATTCTCTGAGAAAGATAAAAAAAAGTTCCAGTGATTTATGCTAAGTAATGATGGATGTTTCATAACCTGGCATAGTGCCGTAGCAAGGTCCGTTTAAAAATGAAAATATAGATCAAAAACATGTTCCAATTGAAAATAACTCATTTCATGTACTCCGGTATGAAATGGCTATGGGAAATGTCTCACACTATTTTTTCTCTAAATCGAGTTACAGTTTAACTCAGATCACTGGACCTGCCCTAGGCAGTAGTACCCATAATAACTATAACTATAGCTATAATAGACGTATCAAAATTCCAAAGCTTTTTTACCACAATTGTAAAAATGCTAAATTGTATTCTAATTGATTGATTCGATTATTTACACATGCCTTGAAATTTGTGCAAATTATCCTAATGCAACGTGCCACTTACACCTAATTAACATGTATTAATCGAGTAGGAATGTAGATCCACAGTCTCTTCCAAAAATTAGTTCTAATAGAAAATATTATTTTCAAAGTTCAAAATTTCTTCCAATAATTTTGGTAAAAATTCAAACGACTTCAAAAATTCTGGTAATCTGATGTATGTGATGTAGATTTAGTTTTTCTTTTAAATTTTATTCGCTCAATTTTAATTTAATTTATATAATTTAATAATGGTTTATCATTAATTATATTATACGTTATTTTAGTATTAAAATATATATAGTTACTTATACATTTATATTCTTTTTCAGGATGACAAAACGTGTCCGAGCCTTCTAGTTGAACCAGCTGATAAGTATATCAGGTATGTACGCATGTTGTAATACATATTTTAAAAAATCTTTACAAAAAAGATAAATAAGTCTTCTTATATTCATCTGTGATTTGAAAGAGTATATTGATATAAATGTAATTTAAATAAGTATAATTTAACAGCTCGTTGGTTGAATAATGCTCCTCACTGAGCGCAACCAATGTGACCATGGTGTATTTTTCCAAATTTTATTTAATTATACATTTGCATATTATTATTATTATTTTGAAATCTTGGAAAATTATGGGAATTCAAACATAATTTTAGAAAATAAAAATTAATTTAAAACTATATTTTTAACGGATAGATTTAAATTTATTACAATAACTTCAGCTCTAGCAAAATAAATCAAAATATAAGTTTTGTTATAACTTTATGCAAATTGCAATATATATATATATATATATATATATATATATATATAATCTATTAATTCCATAATTATGTACTAAAATCATCAATGTACAGATATACATGGTAGAATTTCATTAGTTTTCTAATCACGTATTCAAATTTTTGGAATGTTTTACTCAACGACTACTTATTTAGAATATTTATCAATTATAATTTTGGGTCGTTGACTGTTATATAAAATATTTATATACCAATATCTGGCTGTTTCGGATGTTTTTGAAATAAAAAGAATATCCAATTTAGTTAAAAAAAAAGAAAATAGGAAAACCCAAATTTAAACCAAACTTGAATCAGCATTTTAATAGTCAATATTGTTTTCAATATTATTATAAACCTATCTTTTCTATGAAATATTTAATAAATTATCTTTAACTTAATAAGTCTACAATTGGATGAGTATAAATTTCCATCTTACTGCTTACCAAGTTTAAGATTGTAAAAACAATAGAAGTGCGCTATTATGGAAATGTTTCGGGCAGATTTTTATTTCATAAGATCAGTGGCGTAACTAGACCCTCCGGGGCCCGTGGCAAAGTATTCCGATGGGGCCCTATCTTGATACTCAATTTTTAATTTATCTAATTTTGTTTAATGAACGTTAGTAGTCATTTACACGCTGTTTCACTACTGGCTAAAACAATTTTTAATGAATTTTATCACAATTAGCAAAGCAACTTCGACTAATTTATATTTTATGGCTTTAAGTTACGATATCATAAAAAAGGTGGAAAAGTAAAGTATTGATTTAGAGGTATAATTTTAATTTACTTGTAATTATATTAGTGAATATTTTCAACGTTAGAATAAATGGGAATTAAAATTAAACGTATTGTTTAAATAAAAATTAAAACTAGTGGGGTGCATGGCATTGTGCCTTAAGGCAAATTAAGTAGTTCGATCTTTATAAAAATTTATGATTTAAACAATACCCCTGATTGGAAACAGTATTGAAAAGTATTCATTTTCTCGGAAATCCAATCCGTTTCAATACCTTTTCGACGATTTTTTTAACGAAGATGAAAACATTTGCCATCTAACTTCTTTTTGAAGAAATAATAGTTAACTCTGCACCTATTCAAAATCAAATAAAAATAAAATGTTAACTTTAATAAGCTATTTAGTAAATAAAATCCTTTCTTACCGAAGAATTTCCTATTCTGCCTCTGAAAATTGATCGAAAACTAAACTTCCCTGGCAAATGGTTCAGAATCTGAACAAAAGTTTTTTTTTATGGTACTGATCTATTAAACAATGATTTTAAAATTTGTTTATATTGAATTTCTAATATCTTTTTTAACTAAACAAATTATAGAGCTTTTATTTAAGGGCCAGGGAGCGTAACCAGAAATTGATGAAAAATCTAAAGCAAAACAATGATTTATAAAAAATTAAATAACTTGGACGTAGTTATCGAGCGGTATTGAACTTCAACTTGTAAGTTAATGCTTTAAGAGTATTTATTTCTGCTGCAAAATGTTTGAATTTTTTTTTAAAACTTTGTATGTACTTCACGAATACAATTATATTCAAAATTAAAACTAAAAAAAAATACGTAAAAACTTTAGGACAAAAATGTCTACCAATCCTGTCACTATTGTTCCTAAGAAAATCTAAAGATCACTTAATAATTCAGTTTTCGATAAAAGATTAAGTGAGAATATTTTTATCTTAAATCATTTATAAAAAATTCATAACACTGTAGAAAGTTAGATAGAAAAATAATTAGAATGATAAATAACTATTATTCTAATTTTATGTATTTTTATATTTTGTGATAAAAAATTTCTTCTTTAGGGCCCCCCCAAACAAATTTTGATACGAGGCCCCGCGAAGGCGCGCTACACCTCTGATATTGAGAAAAGAATTCTTCACGTGTTCGTTTTTTATCTTAAAAAGTTGATAAAGTATAAATTATTAACTTCCCGAAGGAGAAGTTTATGTTTTCATCAAAAAATCCGATTCGCTAATTTTATGTTTTCTCGACGTTTCAAGCCATTCTGAATCGAATGAGACCAAATTTGGAAAAAGTTTGTGTGTGTGTGTGGTGTGTGTGTGTGTGTATGTGTGTGTGTGCGTGTGCACCAACAGATTTTTTGCCGTAAATCGCCGTTTTCTCAAAAACGGCTGGACCGATTTCAAAAATTAAAAGCCATTCGATGTATCTCGATGAGGACTATTGTTTCCCAGTTTTGTGCGACGATCGGCCAAACCGTTTCTTCGTAAATAGCAGAGAAGTGGAAACTCTTTCGTCCACGTTTTAGCCCGCAGTTATGAATCGATTTTGAAAATTCAAAAACCGTTCGAAAGATATTGGTTGGGAATCGTGCTGATTAGTTTTGGTAGAGATCGACCGGGCCGTTTTCTTGTAATAAAGTTTTTAAAAAAAAAAAATTCGACGATTTTTATGATTATTTTTTGACGATAGATACCATAGTCTTCTAGATCATACTAAAATATTACGGCCCTACGACAACTGGTTCAGCTTTAAAAATTCGTCAAAGTTTGCAAAAATCAGTATGGTCTTTTTGGCATTAGTCAAAATTAGACTTTGATCGACGTTTTCTCAAAAACGCCTGAACCGATTTTAGAAATTTAAAGCCATTTGATGTATTTCGGTGAGGACTATCGTTTATCATTTTGTGCAACGATCTGCCAAGCCGTTTCTTTGTAATTTGAAAAAAGTGTTGAACTTTTCGTCTACATTTAAGCTCATCCTACCGAACCGATTTTAAAAAATCAAGAACTGTTCGAAAGATATTAGTTGGGAATGATGCTGATTAATTTTAGGTGAAAATCTACCGAGCCGTTTTCTTGTAATTAACTGTTGAAAAAAAATTTAAGCCGTTTTTCATGGAACTTTTTTTGGCGATATACATCATGGTCTTATAGAACTTACTGTAATATTACGGCCTTACAACAAGTAGTTTAATTTTAAAAATTCGTCAAACTTTGCTAAAATTATTATCGTTTTTTTTAAAGTAGGATTGATGAAGTATATTATTTACACTTTTTTTTGATTAAGTCGATTATTTACACATATCGGGAAGTTCATGTAATTTGCCTCAAGGCTAAATACCAAACCAACTAGTTATATATACAATAATCAATTCATTAATTTATTCTTGATATCATATTATATAAACTAAAGATTTTCCAATGCAGATCCATCGCAGCTCGTTATCGCATAAAAGATAAAACACAATATTTTACTGTGCGACGGCGACTGCTTTGGTTTTAACTAACTAAATATTCGGCCGAATGTAAGTTCGATGCAAACCTGGTTGAATAATTAACTCCGACTTTGAACTTAAAAAATATAAAATATAAGTTTCAAGTGAAATAAAATGTATGTACAATGTAAAAATGTATTTCTGAGTCCGCGGTTTCCTGGGCCGGGGCCCCTTTAAGTCGGGGGCCCGTGGCATTTTGCCACCCACGCCACCCTATAGTTACGCCACTGCATAAGATAGAAATTGGACAAATATTATTGTCGATATAATATCATCAAAAATATTTCTAAAAACGTCGCACAAAATTAACTTAGTCCGTTTTCATGATTTGCCTATAGGCGGTCATTCTAATTGGCTTAAACTAATGTCTTACTATGAATAAATCAAAAGCATTATTATCTGAACTAGGTTTGCCGGTGTTATAAATTGGAAATGCAAATTGCTTTGCAAAAATAATTGTAGCAGATTTTTGGAAGTCTATTAGCATCTAACACGACCAAGTTAAGAAATATGGAGATGTAATTATTATAAAACAGTAATTTCTCTGCAGTATCACTTATATCAAATTTACTCACCGTTTTCTAAAATAAGAAAACTAAATGTGACGCAGGCCACAAATATGACGCAAATTGCGTCCAGCCACAGGCCAAAGGCGTTTGTGGCTGCTATACTCAGGTACCAGGCTGAAGTATGACCATCCTAGGAAAAGAAAAATATTTTAAATAAAAATAATATTCTAATCTTTTATTTTAATAACATTTATCTAACAAACAAACGTGTATAGCATTTTATAAATGCAATATAATTTTTAAAATTATTTTTCCTATTAATAAAGACCATAGGATCTACAAAACTATTAGTGTCCAAACATTATGTACGGAGCAAAGGTGCAAAAAATGAAATCACACCATAATAAATAGCACTAAAGCAATTAGAATTGTATATATATATATTTTATATATAATTTATTCTATTAAAATAATGTATTAAAAACTAATTATTCTTACCTGAAGTTGATCGAACTGGCGCATCAATCTAGTTTGAGCTTTTGCTGCTCTTATTGTGGGCAACCCCGAAAATGTTGAAGCAACATGTCCAAATACCGGACTACGAGCTAAAATATTATAAAACAATGATATTAAAATCTGCATCTGATGAAAAAAATCATAAAATTTAAATATTTTTATGTTTTACAAATATGAAAATGGAAGTTAAAGTTCACATCATCTGTGGACACGAAACATTGGGTGATGGTATTTAACCCAACGTTTTGCGATATTAGTCTACCAATTACTTGTAAAAGGGATAATTTGACACATTTTTGCAATATTATATTTAAATGCACATATGTATTTATACAAAGCTTCTCTAGACTCTTTGCAAAATTTTAAATTGCATATAATTTTTTATGAAATTTGCTAAAATTAAAAACGAGAGATTCACAAGAAGTATTTTTATATTAATACAATATTGATTCGCATCTAGTTTGTTTTTAGAATTTAATTTATTTACCATCATTTTTACTTATATTCATATTTATTAAAGCAGTTTTAATTATTTTAAACTTCTACTTACTGATTCCTTCCAATCTTTTAATATTTTGGGCAGTTCTTAAGTACAAAGTTCTCAACCTAAAGAACATTACTCCAATTGGGAAAATTAGTAACATAATCCAGGGATTCACCAGACCGATCATTACAAAAATACCAATGGTCACCAGAAATATCTATTGGAAAAAGATACACATAATTAAAAATAATACTCATGTATCTGTTTAAATAAATCCACGAAATTAGCCACATTGATTCTAAATTTAGTAATATGTTGCAGTATAATATTCAGTAGTGAAATCTAGAAAGTAGCAAATTTTGTAGACTCTAATTTTATGCAATTATGTAATTTATAATATTATAATTATGTCACCTGTAGTGCTTCCAACATATTTCTTGGCAATAACTCATCGACAGCTCCCATGTCTTTAGAAAATCTGTTCAGGATCCTTCCTAAAATCAAAATTGCAATCATCTATTTAATAAAATATTTTAGGCGCATAAAAACAAACAAGAAATAATCTTATGATAACTGCACCATCTGGAATTCTGTTAGCAAAATCTTCTCTCTTGCTTTATTTATATGTAAAATACGCCTGATAGCACGGCAAATAGATAGACTTTTTAATAATTGTCAATACCAAGAACAAGAATGAGAGAGCGTTGCCAAGACAACGCTGTTTCATAAGCTTTGTTACGGCAGAATTGCCCTATTAAGGTATTTCAATTAATTTTAATTTTTTTGGACAAAATATGTGATTATTATCTTACCGGCGTTGTTCAAATGGAAGAACCTCATAGGAGTCCCCAAAACTCTTGAAAACATGGTATCATGCATAACTTTCGAGGCACTCATGCAAACTCTGAAGAACAAAATCGATCTTGCAATCATAAAAGCGATACATCCCAAAATTAGAGTGGCATAGACATAAATCGCAACTCTTTTTGTCAACATGCCACCATTTGTTGCTTCAATATAATCTATCAGATCCGTGTCATCCAGGAAAGTTAGGTTGAATCCTGATTCTTCTAACAGAGATGGAGGAAGAGTGATATTTTGAGTTGTATCCGAAGATTTGTTATCGACAGAAAAATCCAGGTTGTCGAAGAGATTGCCGAATGAGAATGGAAGACTGGAGTTGTCGGATGTTGATGCATTTCGGCGAAGGGCGCGTTGGATTTCTTCCTGGTTGGTCCTGAGATACATAAATTTTGTAATTGGCTATTTTGACCATGAAAGTGTGATGATTAGTATCACTCTTACCAAAACGTTAGCCAATAATCGCTAGCTGATGTGACAACCTGGCTCATTATCAAAAAGTTGCAAGAAAGACCAGAGTGCACACAC
>NW_020539727.1:9603186-9631414 GCF_003426905.1 Ctenocephalides felis | reverse complement strand
TGTATTCCTGTCCGTTTTGCAAATCAATATTGTATTAATATAAAAATACTCCTTGTGAAGTTGTCAGTGACTTTAGCAAATGATATAAGAAGTTAGATAAAATTTATAGTTTTGCAAGGAGTCTAGAGAAGCTCTGTATGAATACATATGTGCATTTGAATATAATATTGCAAAAATGTATCAAATTATCCCTTTTGCAAGTAATTTGTAGACTAATATCGCGAAACGTTTGGTTAAATACCATTTTCCACTTTTTATATGTAAAACACCAAAATATTTATTTTTTATTAATTTTGTCAGCTAATGTATATTTTAATATTATTGTTTTATATTATTTTAGCTCGTAGTCCAGTATTTGGACACGTTGCTTCAACATTTTCGGGGTTACCCACAATAAGAGCAGCAAAAGCTCAAACTAGATTGATGCGCCAGTTCGATCAACTTCAGGTAAGAATAATTACATTTTGATAAATTATTTTATTAGAATAAATTATATATATAAGACAGGATAGTTTCTTATAACAATCCTAAATGCTTTAGCGCTATTTATTATGGTGTGATTTCATTTTTTTGCTTCATTGCTCCGTAAATATTGTTTGGACACTGATCATTTTGTAGATCTTATGGTCATCATGAATAAAAAAAATTATTTTAAAAAATATATTGCAAATATAATACGCCTTATACGTTTGTTTTTTAGATAAATGTTATTAGAATAGAATATTTTTTTTATTTTAAATTATTTTCTTTTTCCTAGGATGGACACACTTCAGCCTGGTACCTGAGTATAGCAGCCACGAACGCCTTCGGTCTGTGGCTGGACGCAATCTGCGTGATATTTGTGGCCTGTGTCACATTTAGTTTTCTTATTTTGGAAAACGGTGAGTAAAATTACAGAGAACTTATTATTTTATAATAATTACTTTCCTACATCTCTTAACTTGGTGATGTGAGATGCCGATAGACTGCCAAAAATCTGTTGCAATTATTTTTGCAAAGCAAATTTGCATTTCTAATTTATGGATTTATTTATATTAGGACACTAGTTTAAGCCAATATTCTAAAAAAATTCATATGTAAAAAATTAGTATTACTAGGTAAATCCCAAAAAGGAACTAAATTAATTTTGAGAAAACTTTAGGGTTTTTAGTAATATTTAGTAATATTATTTAGTAATATCGACAATAAAATTTCTCTAATATCTATATCATAAATTAAAAATCTGCCCAAAACATTTCCATAACAGAGCACTTCCCCTGTTTTTACAATTTTGAATTTAGTAAGCAGTAAGATGGAAATTTAAACGTAACTAATTTTATTAAATTTTAAAAGTTTCATTAAATCTTTTATAAAAAAGACAGGGTTATAACAATATTGAGGACAATATTGACCAATAAAATTCTGATTCAAGTTTGGTTTAACTTTGGATTTTGCTATTTTTTCGACTAAATTGATATTCCTTTTTTTCAAGAACTTACCAAACAGCCAGATATTGTTATCATACGAATATTTTGTATAACGGTGAACGACTCAAAATTATAATTGATAAATATTCTATACAAGTAGTCGTTGAGTAAAACATTCCAAAAACTTGAATACGTGATTAGAAAACTAATGAAATTCTACCATGTGTATCTGTGCATTGATGATTTTAGTATATAATTATGGAATTAATAGATTTATATATATATATATATATATATATATATATAATACATATAATTGCAATTTGCATAAAGTTATAAAAAAACTTATATTTTGATTTATTTTGCTAGAGCTGAAGTTAATGTTATTATATAAATTTAAATCTATCCGTTAAAAATATAGTTTGAAATTAATTTTTATTTTTAAAATTATTTGAATCCCATAATTTTCCAAGATTTCAAAATAATAATAATAATATGCAAATGTTATAATTAAATAAATTTGGAAAAATACCACCATGGTCACAATTGTTGCGCTCAGTAAGGAGCATTATTCAACCAAACGAGCTGGTTAAATTATACTTATTTAAATAATATATATCATATTACTCCTTTAAATCACATATGAATATAAGAAGACTTATTTATCTTTTTTGTAAAGATTTTTTAAAATATGTATTACAACATGCGTACATACCTGATATACTTATCAGCTGGTTCAACTAGATGGCTCGGACACGTTTTGTCATCCTGAAAACGAATATAAATGTATAAGTAACTATATATATATTTTAATACTAAAATAACGTATAATATAATTAATGATAAACCATTATTAAATTATATAAATTAAATTAAAATTGAGCGACTAAAATTTAAAAGAAAAACTAAATCTGCATCACATACATCAGATTACCAGAATTTTTGAAGTCGTTTGAATTTTTACCAAAATTATTGGAAGGAATTTTGAACTTTGAAAATAATATTTTATATTAGATCTAATTTTCGGATGAGACTGTGGATCTACATTCCTAATCGCTTAATACATGTTAATTAGGTGTAAGTGGCATGTTGCACTAGGATAATCTGCACAAATTTCATTGCAAACTAGCTGTAAGTGGAATTCTGTCTTAAGGCAATTAAGGCATCGTGCCTTGAGGCAAATTGCTGGAACTTCCCGTACCAAAAATTATTATTTTTTAAAAACGATTAACATTTTTGAAAAAATTTTACTTCGAAAAAATAAGATTTTTTAGAAATTTTAAATTGGACAAAAATTACTTTTTTTGAAAATAAAATTTTTGTTAAAAAAAAAATTTTTAAAACAATTTTTTTTATAAAAATTTTTTTTTGGAAAAAATGTTATCTTCATTTTGATATATTTTGGAAGATCTGAACTTTTTTTCAAAGCAATCGTATGCTTTAACTGCATAGAGACAAAATATAAAGCGCGTAAGCGCCGCGTCGCTGTCTAACAGAAAAACAATGGTACCGAACCCATAGGAATGTAAACAAAACTTATACTTATTGTAAAAATCTCAATAAAATATCTGATATTTGATATGCATATGTCTAATGTCTAATGATTATTGTTGACCGCCAAATGTTATTTTTTTTTTAGTTTTTTTACTAGATCTCCGAAACCGCTAGTCCTATCTTCATGAAAATTTGATCAAATCTTCATCTTGTTAATACAAGTAAAATGTTTTTTGAACTATACAAATCGATGCTCCGTTCTCTTAAAAACTAAGTTACCGTTTTGGCCCTTTTTGCCCATATCTTCGGAACGGCTAGAATGTTTTTTGAATTATTCAAATTGCTTTATCCGGTTCCCGAAATCGTCGACGAAAATTTGTATCCGAACACACACACATGCACGCACACACACACACATACACACACACATACATCAATTTTCTCCAAGGTAACATATTCAGAAACCTCTGAAACGTGAAGATATATAAAAATTTTCATTTTCGATTTTTTGCGATTACTTACCCTATGAAAAGTTAATTATAAATAAATCAATTTATGATCTCCAGAACATTAACAATCGTCATTTCATTTCGAATCAAATTCCAAAAAAAATAGTTGCCAAATTTACACAAAATTGAAAAAGTGCTCCCGCATAGTCACAGTCTAAACGCATTGCAAATAATTCTGTGCGACATTTTCACTTATACTGTGCTCAGTTTGGCGGCATTTCACATTTTTCAATAATTTTCACAAATTTGGAAAAGTGCTCCAGTAAACAACAGTCTAAACGCACTTGCGTAAACATTTCTACCAGAGTGGCGCTTAGACTGTGCTTAGCTTGGGTGATTTTTTTGAATTTTTAGTCCGAAATTACAAAAAAATTTTTTTTGAAAAAAAATTAGAAACAAAAATTTTTTTTTCCAAAATTAATTGTTTTGTTGAAAAAGCAGAAAGTTCTTTGAATCATTTAAATCGGACGCTTAGTTCTCTCAAAAACAGCCATTTTTTTTAAATTTAGCTCTGTAACTCCGAACCTCTGGGCCTACCTTTGCCAAAAACTAATCAGCAACATCTCCCTATCAATAGGAATCGAATGTTTTTTAAACCATTCAAATCGGTTGATCCGTTCTCTCAAAAATTCGCTTTCTATTTTTTGCACTCTTTGCTCCATATCTCCGTAACGGCTGGACCTGCCTTTGCCAAAAACTATCAGCACATCTCCTATCAATAGGAATCGAATGTTTTTTAAACCATTCAAATCGGTTGATCCGTGCGCCCGAAAACGTGGACGAAAAAACGCGGACATACAAAACACACACACACACACACACACACACACACACATCCATTTTTTCTGAGGTATGCCAAAATGTTCAGAAACCTTCAAAACGTCGAGAAATGTAAAATTTTTGATTTCGATTTTTGGACGATTACTATAACTTACCCTACGGGAAGTTAATAATAATCGATTCAATCAATGAGAACCTTATTAAGCAACTTTTACAATTGTTATAATAAAACTTCAAAATTTTGGTAAAAGTAAGATTGGTATAATTATAGTTATGATAAGAATGGGTAGTACTGCCTGCTGAGTTAAAATTCTCATTTCTCATTGCCATTTCATACCGCAGTGCCCGAAATGTTCTATTTTCAATCAAAAACATATTTTTGATCTATTTTTTTTTTAAAGTGAAATGGATGTTACTACTGCACGATGTCAAATTAGGGAACATCCATAATTAGTTGTATTACTTAATAAATCAATGAAAATTTGTTTTTTAATTTTTTTTTTTCAGAGAATACATTCAGTGGCAGTGTCGGTTTGGCAATTTCCCAAGCTTTGATTTTAACCGGAATGTTGCAATTCGGAGTTCGTCAAACTGCCGAAGTCGTCAATCAGATGACATGTGTGGAGAGAGTTATGGATTACACGAAATGGAGCAAGAAGTCACTACAGGTGAGAGAAAAGTTGGACCGAAAATTTGCTTTTACTTGGTAAAAGTTGGAAAATACCATTTCGTCAAAAACTGACAAATCCTAATTTTGGAAGTTGCCTTAAAAATGGCTTCTAAACCTATTTAAGAAGTACCCGTTTTTGAGAAAACGTTGATAATAGTTCAAATTTTGGCGGACTTTTCACTGTTGTTTTAGTATCAATGGTTTAAAACTTGAAAATCGGATTTTTTTTGGCAAAGACTAAAATTATGTATTTCATTTTAAATAGTTTTGAAGTGACACTTAATATATTTTTCACCAAGATTTATTATTTTTTTAATTTCAGATAAGGAACCAGAAAAAGACTGGCCCAAGTATGGAAAATTAGAATTCAAAGACATATCTTTGAAATATGATCCTTTAGGTTCACCAGTTTTGAAGAAGCTCAATCTTACTATTGAACCAGGATGGAAGGTAAATTTATATATATATATATATATATATATATATATATATATATATTTATATATATATATATTTCTATATATATACTATATATATATATATATAGTTATACTAGATGACCCGACAGACGTTGTGATGTACCCACGTCTACAAGTTCCAAAATTTTTAATATCCTACCCTATACTTTTTAATATTCTATTTGATGTCCTGCCTTTGTGATTTATTTATGGTCTTAGCATAAGCAGTATAAGAAATTCAAAAAAAAAATAGTATCTGTGGTAAAAAAATAATATCACACTTGATTTTAACACACAACATAATTGCTTCAATAATTTAGTCTATAATTTTATAATCTCGTACGATATATTAGTTGCTTTTTGGCAATTATAGTTTCTAAAGTCCATTCCCCTTACTAATAATTTAATAAACATTATTGTTTATGTTCAAATCTTAGGTCAATTAATTTGTAAAATCTAGTTCACATGTGCACTATTCAATCTAAGATCAACTTGCTAAATATTCCATATCCAATGCCAAACAAATAAATTTTTGACTCATGGATCAAAATTCTAAATATTTTTTTAATAAGTAGAAATATTTTTTGTATTGTTAAATAATTTAGTATAGCGAACTAAAATGCTACATGCATGTTTTAAAAAAAAATTATATGCAATTTTGGACTTACTGTATTATTTTTTAAACTGAATTGTATAATTTCATCTGCCAACATATACTGTTGACTGTATCTTATATTATTTTAATTTCTGGCACATCTCAGTTGCTTTTCGTAAATAATAATGTAGGCATTACATTTTTCTTGTATATTACATTCTAAGATTATCTAGGCTCATAATGTCAACTAAATTCGAATTTCAAGTGAATTGACATTTCTAGCAGATGAAAGTTCAAATGTTTTCAATGTCAAACAATGATGAGTGGTTTTTTGTAATTTTTGCCATTTATTTATACAAAATTACTATTTTATTATCGTCCATTAAATCTTAAAAATTTTCTTTGACAAACTCTAAAAAGAATTATTAAAATGCGAATAACTGTTTAGGAGAAGTATCAAATCATACACCCGTACAGAAGAATTTTATATACAAGATAAAGCTTTTCAACAAATTTCGTCTATTGTCCACAAAATCAATGTCGGTGATGGTGGTCAACCACCAATTTTTACATCAAATATTGTTATATTTTTTTCTATAAACTGTGATACCAAAAAAATTTTAATACAAGTATCTAAAATAATATAAAATTATTTAATAAAATCGTTTGAGAAATATCTAAATATTTAACACTGCCCAAGTTGAAAATGTTTGTTTTCAATATAGATTTTGGATGGATTTGTATTCAATATAAATTTCTTTATACAAAATCGAAATGACAATTTAATTTAACAATACTTAGTTAAGTACTTTTCTCTCATTATCATTTATTACTTTAATTTTTTAATCAATCAATTATCCTTTTCAGGTTGGCATAGTAGGTCGTACAGGTGCAGGTAAATCGTCAATAATCGCAGCCTTATTCAGATTAGCCTATAACGAAGGATCAGTTATCCTGGATGGTCTGGACACGAATGAAGTGTCCTTAAAATCTTTGAGATCAAGAATATCAATCATTCCACAAGATCCTGTATTATTCTGTGATACAATCAGATATAATTTGGATCCTTTCAATATCTACACTGACGAGCAGATTTGGAGATCATTGGAAGATGTAAGAAACTCATAATATTTCATATTTTAAGTCTTCACAGATTTTTAATTTTGTTATAGTAAAAATATTACATGAATGCTGCATATTTCTCTGAATACTACTAAAACTGTACCAAATATCAAAACTATAAACTTTTTTGAATATATAACGAATGGTTATATAACGAATCTTACTAGTCATATAATTAAGTATGAATTCTTAAGAGAAAATTTGAGAAACATAATAAAATTCTCCATCAAATAAGAATATGATCTTTTCCAAAGACTTGTTTGATCAAAAATATCGTTGTTATATAACTTTTTTTTTTTCAGGTGGAATTAAAAGAAAAGGTCCACGCCTTAGATCAGGCAGTTTCCGAATCAGGAGGAAATTTAAGTTCAGGACAAAGACAACTGATTTGTCTTGCAAGAGCTATTTTAAGGAATAATCAAGTTTTAGTTTTAGATGAAGCCACAGCTAATGTAGATACAAAGTAAGTAAAAAATCTGAAAAAATTGATATTGGTCATTCATATGTACTTAATTAATTTTTTTCTAACTTAAAATTTTATTCTGTACTTCAAAATTTAAAAAAACAGCCTTGATAATATAAAGTTCACATCCATACAAAAATTATATTTGACTCTTGTCCATATAATATTCAGTATTGAAAAGAGATTTTTTTCTATTTTTATTAATATGATTTAATAAAAAGACAGTTGAAAACACAATAACAAAAATTTTGTTAATATCGAACAAAAATAGTACACCGTTACCATTATGGAAAGAAAAAGAATGTTCTTCTCTGAAATATATTTTATAAGACCAATAAACTTTGTGTCCATTTTACAAAAAAAAGAAGAAATTTGAAATTCGCACTAATAAATAATAATTACCCCATTAATATTTTATATTTTAGGAAATAATATTTTCATTAAAAAATATTTTTTTATTACAAAAATTTCCATTAACTTGGAAACTTTGTCTCTAAGATCTTACCATTGATGGTTTTATATGAAACTCCAAAGATTCAATTATAATTGCTGAGCCAGTTTTTTGTAGGACTTTAATTGTTTAGTATGTTCATTAAGACCAAGTACTCTATCGTCATATAAAGTACATCGTCTAATTCCAATTTTAACAAACGTCAAAAAAACTAGTCATTTTCTCAAACTTTGATGAATTTTTTAAATTGATGTATCATGGTCTTATAGAATTTACTGAAATATTACGGCCTTATGACAAGTGGTTTAATTTTAGAAATTTATCAAAGTTTGAGAAGGTGAGTAGTTTTTTTGAAGCTTGTTAAAATTGAAATTCGACGATTTACTTGATATAACGATAGAGTACTTGGTCTTAATAAACATACTAAACCATCAGAGTCCTGCGAAAACTGGATCAATTATAAAAATTATTGATTTGTGAAAATTTGCTTTTAGAAAATACTCCGAGTTAACGTGTTCGTTCGTTTTCAATTATGTTCAATAAATCTACTCGGAATACTTTTAATCACTTATAAATTAATTTATTTTTTATTTTTTAAGTCGATTATTTACGTATATCGGGAAGTTCATGTAACTTGACTCATGGCAAAATACCAATACCAACTAGTTTCATATGGAATTCGAAAGATGTAGTTATTGTTGCGTGAAACGTGAAAGGAAATTGAATAATAATAGATAAAAATTAACATCGTTAATTTTATTTTCCGCAGGACTGATTCTCTGATCCAGAGCACGATCAGAAGAAAGTTCGCCCACTGCACGGTCATCACCATCGCCCATCGTCTGAATACGGTCATGGATTCGGGTGAGGATGATAAAATATTGTTGTAATTAATTATTTTGGATTTTTATTAGTTATAAAACTAATAAAAAGATAATTGAACAATTCTGCATTAGAACTTTTACCAGAAAAATCAATCACTGTAATAAGTTGACTATCGAGTACTGGCTGATCTACGTCCAAATTAGAGCAATTTTTAGAGATTAATGGACCGATTCTACCAATGTTATGGCAAGGCCATGTTACGTTTCAACTTCCATACATTATGCTACTGAATCATACTGAATACTGTCAAAATGCCATATATTTGCTGTGCATTCAGGCGTTTCACACATAAATTGCAACGTCACTCGTATGTTATGAACCTGAGTCAGAAAGACCCTGTTATCTAAGATCGTTTTTTTGACATTTGTGCGGTTTCTAGGTCAAGTTTTCTATCTGACAAACGCCTGACTGCACAGCAATCACATGGCTTTTGTCAATTTTTAGTATGGAAAGTTCTTCATAACATAGCCTTGCCATAACATTGGTCTGTTGTGCGGCAGAATCGGTCCATAAATTGTTTAACAATTAAAAACTGTTACCATTATAGGTAATACATAATTGTATAATGTAATAATAGTATTTTTAAAATATATTAGAATATTGTTAAAATAATAAAAATAGAACTAGTCTCGAAACAAGTTGTAAGTGGTATTTTGCTTTCAGACAAATTGCTTAGAATTCCTGGCATAAGTAAATAATCAAATCGGACGCTTCGTTCTCTCAAAATTTTTATTACTAATACTGGCACTTTTTGCCCCGTATTTCCCAAACTGCCTTTGCCAAAAACTAATCAACACGTCTCCTTATCAATAGGAATCGAATGTTTTTTTAATTATTCAAATCGGTCGACCCGTGTTCCCAAAAATCGTCGACGAAAATTTGTATCCGCACACACACATGCATCCATTTCTTATAAGGTATAACAAAATGTTCAGAAACATTTGAAACGTAAAGGTATATAAAAATTTTCATTTTTGTTTTTTGGACGATTATAGTAACTTACTCTACGGGATTTTAATAATACTAGATTAAAACTAGTTGTAAGTGGCATTTTTCCTTGAGGAAAGTTGCATAAAATTGACTATTTCACATCATTCAATTTTGTACAAGTACTTTTTATCACACATTATTTATTACAAACACGTCACAATTGTACACATTTTTTTATAATTGAACCACTTTCCGTAAGACTATTATATTTTAGTATGTTATTAAGACCAAAATTCACCAAAATTCTCGAAAAAAAATTTAACAATGAAACGGCCTGGCCTGAATGAAATAAAAATAAAATTATATTGAAACTAGTTGTAAGTGGCATTTTTCCTTCAGTCATAAGATTTGCTATCGCACATCATTCAATTTTGTACAATTTTTTTTTATTTTTATTACAAATTATTCATTACAAACACGTTTCTAATGCATTAATGAAGCATTTTCGGAACATTTGTAAAAATTTTAGTATGTTCTTAAAACCAAGATTCGTAAAAATCGTCGAACAAAATATTTTAACATCGATTTACAAAGAAACGGCCTGGCCGATCTATGTCAGAAACAAATCAACACGAAAGGTATTATTCCCAAATGATGATATACGTTTCGAATAGGAATCGATTAATGATTTTTGGGACAAAAAGTGGACAAAAAGCAATGCATTTTTTAGATAATTTTTAAAAAATTGCACCACCAATCATCGATTGGCTTTCAAATTTTTCAAATCGGTTCAGCCGTTTTTGTAAAAACATCGATGAAAGGTCTAATTTTAACCCACGAATAAAAGGTTGCTTATTTTTTTAAATTTTGAGGAATTTTTAAAATTAAACGGCTTTTCCTAAAGTTGTACCTTTTTTGTATGTTGTATAAGACTGTGATCTCTAAAAAAAAAAGTTTCGTAAAAAAATCATCGAATAAAATAAATTACGAAGAAACGTTCGATGATTACTAAAAACTAATAGCTCTGGAATTTTTTAATCAAAACTTTGGGCTAAAACGTGGAGGATTTTTTTTCATAATTTTTTGCTAAAGAAAACGGCTTGACTGACATTTTTGCGAATATGATACCAGCTAGATCTTCTCGAGTTACATCGAATGGCTCTTAGATTTTTGAAATCGGTTCAACCGTATTGTGAAAAAAAACTTGGACAAAAAGTCCATAATCAGCTCCAATGCACACACACATACCTTTTTCCAAATTCCGTCTTATTCGATTCAGAATGACTTGAGACGTCAAGAAAAAATAAAACAAGCAAATCGGATTTCGATCAGGAAAACAAAACTCGCTTTCGAAAAAATGATCATAATAATAACTATAAAGTTTTAATCCTCTACACTCGCGAATTGCGAGATTAATATGTATTTTACCGCCGGAGCGGCAGCATCTGAGTGGAAAGGATTAGAGTAATAAACAGCGTATAGAATTAAATTTAAATTAAATTCATATTTATATTTATAATATTTTTATTCCAGATCGTATTTTAGTTTTGGACGCAGGCAAATTAATGGAATGGGGATCTCCTGAAGATCTTGCCAACCAAGAAGGAAGTATCTTCAAGCAAATGTTACAGAGTAAAGTAGAACCATCTCATTAACATCTGCCAAAAAATAAAGAAATACCTAGATTTAGTGGTGAAAAGACCACTTTAGGTAATATGCCAATTTTTGGAAAAAATCATCTAAAATAATTTTGGACTCATAACATTGTCACAAGTGAAAAAAATTTAGATATCCATGATATTTTAAATATAAATTTAGTTAGCATGTATTTTATTCATATGATATTAGTTAGTTTAATTTTATAAAGAAAAAGACGTAAACCAAATTGTTTTTATCCAAAAATAGGTTTGATAAAATTTAGACATTTATTTTTAAAAATTCTTCATGATTTATTTATGTTATATTCAACATAAATAAATTTAATTTTTATCATAGGTTTTTGCTAATTTTCAAATTTAGTACTTAATTTTTTTGTTTTCATACATATCATAATATATATTTTATTTAGAAATATTTATTTATAAGTATATTGATGATTTCACTATTTACATTTTAACCCTTTCCACTCGGATGCCGCCGCTCCGGCGGCAAAATACATATTAATGGAAAGAGTTAAATATTTATTTGTACTTACATATTATGTACTTTTTAAGTTTAGAGTATAACTGAAAAAATATTTTTAGAATCATTTCTTCACTCTGAAAATCATCTAAATCATTATAAAGTAAAACTGCTATTAAAATAAATAATTTTGGACACTTAAGAATATATATATATATATATATATATATAAATATATAAATATATATGTGTGTGTGTGTGTGATAAGTTTTTACTTTCATATAATAATGAGAAAGAACTTTATTTGGGTACATTTTTATTAATTTTCCAAAGAAAATTCCTTTCGGAACAAAATTTTTAGAACACTAATAATTTGCAAAAATAATGATGTTAATTGTTAAAAAAAGTGCTTTGACTCGCCTATTACAAGTCGTAACTTGAATTGTATTTATTTTATAGTATACAAAAAATCTAAATTAATTTTTGTTTCAAAAAATCTTATGCATATATATGTCGGTTTTTGCACAAAATTAGATTTATCAATATTATATATTTTAGTTATTTTGAACTCATGGTAATTCGTGAATATTTAATTTGAATCAAATTAATTTTAATAAACTTCCATACGTTTCGAATCCTAATTTGGCTGTTCTTCAGAGGATAAAAACACAAAATCTTTAGAAAAATAAAATAGCCTTAAATTAAACAAAATATGTACTTTAAAATAGATCAAGATAGTAAAGACTAATAAAAATAATTTAATTTGAGAAAAAATAATTCATTTTATTATAAATAAAAAAATATAGAAAATATTTAACTTATATAAAAATTAAATTAAAATATAAAAAATAGAGTCCATTTTATTCGACAAATTTTAAAAAAATAATATCAATTTTTGAAAATAATTGCACTTTATTCTATTATTTTAACATGATTTCTCTTTAAGTTATGTGGTTTTTGTAGTACTAATCTGTTTTCTAGAAAAATTTTATCCCCTGAAAAAAAGTAAAATTTGAAATCGAAACGTATGGAAATTTATTAATTTTTTTTTTTAAACAAAATTTACTTTTCTTTCTTTTATCTTGGATGGATTTCTGTCCCAAAATTCATTTTTAGTTCTGGCTATATAAGTGTTTTTTATATGTAATAACATTTTAAGTGTCCGAAATGATTATTTTATATAGCAGTATATATCATATACATATTTTAAAAATATTAAAAATTAGTGTTATTTTCACAGCAACACTCTTGCACAATTTTTCATTAAAAATTGCAAGCTAGGAACAAAATTTATGAAATTCTTATGAAAAAAATCAGACTGAGGCGAATAATATATTGGCTAGAAAATTTTACTGCAAGTTTTAAATAATATATATATATATATATATATATATATATATATAGTTAATTTTGTTTGATGAAATACGAGTACTTACACCGATTTTTGTATTATTTAACTTGAAAATTATCTCGAAATAAATTTCTTATATAAATTAATTAATGAAGCTCGAATGAGGACTTAAAATTCATTTATAATTTTTATATTATTTTATATAATTATATTGTTATAATCATCAATCAGTATAATATAAGAAATAATAATTTATTCAAGATGAAAATTTAATTTTCAGAATACACAAAATATTTACCAAATTCTTTTACTATTGGCTTAGTTTTACCAAATTTTGAATATCAAGAATAATCTATTCTCTTACAATTAGTTTAGTTTTATAACGATATTAAAATGATAGAAATTAAAACACCGATTAAAAATAAGTATATTTTTACCTAATACTTATTATAAAAATTATTAAAGTTTGTGTAATTTAGTAGGAAGAAAAGCTTTTGCTGATAAAAAGTTTTTACTACTTTCGAATCAATTTTTAAATCTAAAGGGTGGTTTAATTTTCAATTTATTTTAATATATCTTTAGAAGATTTTAAAGGATTTTTTTATTCAATTGGCTTTTGAATTACATCAATTTTTAAGGATAATAATTTATTTATACACGTTCTTTAGATTTTATGGGATACCTGGATAGACATTTGTTATAATAAAACAATGTGACCATTTTTTTGGTTATTTTCATTAATTTTGGTAATTTAAGTTTATCTGGAACCTTAAATAACATTTATATGACCCCAGTCAAAATTATATCCAAAATTGCCCCAAGTTTTCTAGAATTAAGACTAATTTTCAAACTTCAATTTAAAATTTTTAAAAGTTGGTACATAGTAAAAAATTTGGTATTCTTACACTAAAATCTATTATCAAATCTAAATATATTTAAATTTTATGTTTTTTCCAAGGCGAGTTAGTTTTTTTATTTAAACTCTGCATTCCTGTACTTTAAAATAAAATTGTGATGTATATAAAAATAAAACTCGTAGCTTCCTCGTGTATCTACATTGTAATATTAAAAATAAATAAAATAATTCATATTACTAATATTTTAATATTTAAATATATTAAAACATAAATAAAAATCACTTAATTTTTATACTTCAGACTGTGTACTGTAGCTTATTAGAAAGTAGATATTGTAATTAATTAAATATTGTAATTATTACAATTTATTAAGGTCAATGTAAATGCAATTTTAATGTAAAATCGAAAAATGTATAAATTTTTGAATATTTACCATAGTGGCTACAAATGTGATTTGTATGTATAATTAATTATAACATATGTGTTCACGCTAATTTAACAACAAAAATCACTAACTATGTTTAATTATAAATTATTGAAAATTGTAAAATAAAAATTCTGATAAAGACTTACATTTGCTTTTTGTCTAGTTACAGTAATCAAAAATGGAAAATGAAAATTTTCGCTTATCTTAACGTTTCAGAGGTTTCTGAACATTTTGGCATATTTTAGAAAAAATGGTGTATGTGTGCGCGGATACAAATTTTTGTCGGAGATTTCAAGAACACGGATCAACCGATTTGAATAATTCAAAAAGCATTCGAATGGTATTGACGGAGAAACGTGTTGATTAGTTTTTGGCAAAGGCAGGTCCAACCGTTTTAAAGATACAGGAAAAAAGTGATAGAAATAATAATTCAGTGTTTGAGTGAACGGAGCGTCCGATTTTAATGAGTCAAAAAACATTTTATTTGTATTCACGAGATGAAGTTGTGATTAAATTTTAAGGAGGCAGGTCCAACGGTTTCGGAGATACAGAGAAAAATGTAAAAAAAATGATATTTGGCGATCTAAAATGATCATTAGACATATGCACATCAAATTATGAGATATTTTATAGAGATTCTAAACATGAATACTAAAATTGTTATAATTTTTTTGGGTTCCGTACCAAATTTTTAAATTTTTAAAGTTCACTTATACGGTTCAAATAAATTTAAAAATTTTCCTGAAAATAAAAAAGAATCCTGAAAATAATCATAATATAAAGTGGCAAATTAGAAAACAAATTTAACTAATAAACTTTATTTGAAAAGATGCAGGATATAAAAAAACACAATTCATAGTAATAGTATTAATTACAGCATATATAAAAGTAAATGTATTAAAATATAGAATGTATAGTACTTCATATTATAATAGATTTCATTACTTCATTTGCAATCAGGTTCGTTGAGTTTAATATTATCCAGGATAGTTTTTTCAACAAATCCATGAAACTGATTCCAAAGTTTCGCAGTTGTCTCCTGAGACCACTTTTCGAAATAATCTGGAGCATATGGAATTTCAGCAATATCTTTTTCTTCATCACTCAAGATTGCATTTTCATCGAAAAACACCACAAGAGCAAACATGGTTCCAGTGCAAACGCCATCCAATTTTTCTCGTTTAATTGTTAGCACCAAACCAAATTTCTCCAAACGTTGTTTCACATTTTTCAAATCGAAAAATTCCGACTCACCAAACGGAGATACTTTTATCACTCTCAGCTTTTTTTCACTTTTGCTCAATTCGAGACATTTTACAACATATGTAAGGGGCATCACTTGTTGTTGTGTATTGGTACCAGTTCCAATTCCTTTCCAAATCAAATTTTGTATAACATCAAAACAATTAGTTTCGGAGTCAAATATAATTGATAACCGATTGCCGGTCATATTAAATGATAAAATTTTGTCCACAAAATTGATGTCATCTTCAGCAACCTTGAAACCTGAGTATTGAGTGATCCACTTGCTCGGTGTTACTGCACATTGTTTGACACCATCATCAAAAACAATATTCATTGTAAATCCTGCCTTTCTATTATCTTCCATACTAATTAATATTTTTATTTTACAAAAAACCACTGAACTATTATAAAGATTTCGAGATGTGTTCCTCACGAGCTCAAGAACGAAAATAAATAATAAAAGCTCTTCTTACAAGGAACTTATCTTATAGGAATGCTGACGCATATAAGGATTAATGTATACATACACGTATTATATACGATGTGAATATGAAACTTGTGTCCATTTTCTTCACAAAAATTGTTTTCAAATTTATATAAACTAGTGGTGCATGGCATCGTGCCTTAAGGCAAATTCCCGTACCAGAATTATGTATTCGAGGAAAAAAAACAGTAATCAATAAAAATTGATCAATGATTTACAACAATTGTTTCAAACATTTTTAAATAGATAATTATAATCACTATATTTTTTATCGTTCATAAAATATACAATGAGGATCTTATCGCTCAAAACACTTAAGATAGTTTACATTAGCAAGAGGTGCCAAATAAATCCGTCTGAGGATATATTTCTTTCGATTAGAATAAAGCATTTGAAATATATGCATTTTCAAACTGAATTGTAAATTTAAAATTCATATTTTAGGTACAAAATTTTGCATATTTTTGAAAATTTTGAAAAAATTTCTTTTCTGAAACTTCTTAAATTTTCATTTCCGATTTTTTTGCGATTAGTATAACTTACCCTAAGGAAAGTTAATTTTAATAAAAATTTTAATATTGTATTCTTTATAATTATAAGCATGATTTTGCCCTTCTGTATATTAACACTTATGTTTTTCTATGTCTTACACTTGCTCACTACATCATTTTATATCCTTTTTTTATATAAGTAATATACAGAGTGAATGGAGCCCTTAATGAATGCCCGTGACCATGATACTGCCTCCCACTACTATCTTTTAAAAGTTCCTGGTAATCCCCCAAAGGAGTTGTCATGAATTCGGGGTAATTCCCTGAAAAGTTGATATTGCCGAACAAATGCTTTAGTGATACTTGATTGAAAAATAAACTAGTGGTGTATGGCATCGTGTCTTAAGGCAAAATGCTGAAACTTTCCGTACCAATAATTATATTTTCAAAAAAGATTAAAAATGTTGTAAACTTTGAAAAAATTAGATTTTTGACAAAGTTTGAATTTTTGAAAAAACATTACTTTTTTGGAAAAAAAACTTTTGGACAAAAAATTTTTTTTTAGTTTGAAACATTTTGGAAATTTTGAACTTTTTCCAAAGCAATCGCACTGCTTTATCTGCATAGAGACGCAATATCGAAGCGCGTAAGCGCCGCGTCGCCGTCTAAAGGACAAACTTTGGCGCTCTAAATGGCCAAAACAAGATTTTTAAAAATTTGACCCAATCTTTGGGTCAATGCACGGGACATCAGAATTCATTTTAGAGATATGGTTTCTTTGGCAAAGTATTTTATTTTGATCCCTAGTATACGTAAATCATAATGTGCCTATGTGACTTTATTTTACCCATATAAATCGACCCGCCCTAATACTTATATACTTATACTATTGGTATTGGTATTTAGCCTTGAAGCAAGTTACATGAACTTCCCGATATGTGTAAATAATCGACTTAATCAATAAAATATGAATCAATTTATAAGTGATTGAAAGTATTCCGAGTGGATTTATTACACATAATTGAAAACGAACGAACACGTTAACTCGGAATATTTTCTAAAAGCGAACGAACGAACACGTTAACTCGGAATATTTTCTAAAAACGGTTTAGTATGTCCATTAAGACCAAGTAATCTATCGTTATACCAAGTAAATCATCTAATTTTAATTTTAAAAAATGTCAACAAAACTGCTCATTTTTTCACACTTGGATGAATTTTTAAAATTAAACTACTTGCCGAAAGGCCGTAATAAATAATTTGCATAAGACAATGATATATATCGCCAAAAGACGTTCTATGAAAATCGGCTTAATTTTTTTTTTCAACAGTTAATTAAAAGAAAACGGCTCGGTAGATTTTCACCTAAAACTAATTAGTATCATTCTCAACTAATATCTTTCGAACAGTTTTTTATTTTTTAAAATCGATTCGGTAGTATGAGCTTAAATGTGGACAAAAAGTAACATTAACACTTTTTTTCAAATTACAAAGAAACGGTTTGGCAGATCGTCGCACAAAACTGACAAACGACAGTCCTCATTTAAATACATCAAATGGCTTTTATATTTCTGAAATCGGTTCAGGCGTTTTTGAGAAAACGTCGATCAAAGGTCTAATTTTGACAAATGCCAAAAAAACGATACCAATTTTTGTAAACTTTGACGAATTTTCAAAGTTAAACCAATTGTCGTAGGGCCGTAATATTTTAGTATGATCTAGAAGACTATAGTATTTACCGTCGAAAAAATAATTAAAAAATCGTCGAAAAAAATTTTTTTAACACTTTATTACAAGAAAACGGCCCGGCCGATCTTTACCAAGAACTAATCAGCACGATTCCCAATCAATACCTTTCGAACGGTTTTTGAATTTTCATAATCGGTTCAGAATTGCGGGCTAAAACGTGCACGAAAAATTTTTCACTTTTCTGCTATTTATAAAGAAACGTCTCGGCCGATCGTCCCACAAATGCCGATCGTCGTCGAGGTACATCGAATGGCTTTAAATTTTTGAAATCGGTCAAGCCGTTTTCGAGAAAACGTCGATTTACGGCAAAAAATCTGTTCACATACACACATACACACACACATACTTTTTCCAAATTTGGTCTCATTCGATTCAGAATGGCTTGAAACGTCGAGAAAACATAAAATTATCGAATCGGATTTCTTGATGAAAACATAAACTTCTCCTTCGGGAAGTTAATAAATATTTTAAACTTTGCAATTCAGTTTATATAATTCTTATAAACATTCGACAATGTTACATTATTAATAATAATCTATTTGAAAACATTCAATATTCCTCGAACATTTCGTTACGGTACAGGCAATTTGACTTAAGACACGATGCCATACACCACTAGTTTATTACATATCGCGCTCCCGTGACCCTATTTTTGTTCACCCCACTTATCGGACTTTCCTCCAGCCGGTAAATTCAAGTACTTCAGAAAAAAGCGAGACTTTGGGAAAAATTCAAGGGTTTAAATTAATTTCAGGGCCTTGAAGAAATTATTAAATCTTGGAACTCGTAGGTTTCTAACAAAAAAAAAATTATATTTAAAAAAAAAAAATTAATTTCTGTGACCTATTTTTGTTCACCCGTCCATCTCACTTATCGGACTTTCTTCCAGCCGGTAAATTTAGGTACTTCAGAAAAATTCGAGACTTTGGGAAAAATTCAAGGGTTTAAATTAATTTCAGGGTCTTGAAGAAATTATTAAATCTTGGATCTCATAGGTTTGTGACAAAAAAAATATTTTTATATTATGTTTTTTCAATTTGTGTGACCCTATTTTTGTTCACCCGTCCATCCCACTTATCGGACTTTCTTCCAGCCGGTAAATTTAGGTATTTCAGAAAAATTCGAGACTTTGGGAAAAATTCAAGGGTTTAAATTAATTTCAGGGTCTTGAAGAAATTATTAAATCTTGGAACTCATAGGTTTCTAACAAAAAATATTTTTATATTATGTTTTTTCAATTTGTATGACCCTATTTTTGTTCACCCGTCCATCCCACCTTTTTGACTTTCTTACAGCCGGTAAATTTAGGTACTTCAAAAAAATTCGAGACTTTGGGAAATATTCAAAGGTTTAAATTAATTTCAGGGACTTGAACAAAATATTAAAACTAGGAACTCATAGGTTTCTAACTAAAAAAAATATTTTTATATTATGTTTTTTCAATTTCTGTGACCCTATTTTTGTTCACCCGTCCATCCCACTTATCGGACTTTCTTCCAGCCGGTAAATATAGGTATTTCAGAAAAATGCGAGACTTTGGGAAAAATTCAAGGGTTTAAATTAATTTTAGGATCTTGAAGACATTATTAAATCTTGTGTTGTACCATCTGGCAACTTTATGCATAAAAGGATCATAATCCTCTTCGAGCACTGGGACTCGGCTAGGATCTAATACCACTTCAACCACCAAGTAGCTAAGAGATTTGAAACACAGATAAGCTCTCTTTGCTTGCTGACCACTGCTGAAGAAACATTAAAATTTACTATTCTTTGTGTAATTTTATAATAAACTCATTATATCACATAGAACAAGTTGTATAGAAGTATCGTCGTTTTGATTTTTATTGTAATTAGCGAAGTGTATTTTCTCAATTACAACACTTGGAACTCATAGGTTTCTAACTAAAAAAAATATTTTTATATTATGTTTTTTCAATTTGTGTGACCCTATTTTTGTTCACCCGTCCATCCCACCTCTCGGACTTTCTTCCGGCCGGCGATCTCTTCTGCTCTACTCCTCTGGCGCCTTCTCACCTGAGTGAGTTCATATGAGTAGTAGTATTATTATTATTGGTATGGGTTTACCTTCGTCGGTCTCTCGGTCGTCGCAAAGAAAGTGCCTTCCTTCTTATTGTAACGCGAAACCGTCAGTCTATATTCGCCGACCGACGCGAACGCTTCGGACTTGGTAAAAGACGAAGATCGAGGATAAAAAGACGTTTTAAGCGGGCTAGAAATAATTGATGTTAATATTTTTGTGCGTATAGTGATTTTTGTGGTTTTATGCTTTTTGATTAGTGTATTGGTGGTTTTGATTGAATTTCATTAAAATTAAGGTGAGTTATCTGAATTTAAATTTTATTATAATTTTTTGATTTGTGTACAAAAATATCGATGTCTAATAAAATCATCGTTGCATCATAAAGAATTAAATTTTAATTAAAACCAGTTAATTATCAACTTAAAATAACTAGAATTATTAATACAAGCAGTGCTGAATTTACAGTGGGGGCAATCGGGGCTACTGCCCAGGGCGGTAAATTTTGGGGGGCGGCAAAATTTGGATAGTGAAAAAAAATTCTATACAATATAATCAACTTTTTTTCTCTTTATGTTATCCATTTTGGCAATTTGGCTAACATAAAGATCCGTAAACAAGCTGAATGTTCAAGAAAAATATGTTCTTCAGTTCTCGAGTCCTCTTGAAATGACGAATTTGTGCACTTCCAAGCTTATAGCGTCGAAAAAAATTTAAACTCATGGCATTGTGCCTTAAGACAAATTACTGAAACATTCCGTACTAAAAATACAAAGAGCTTTAAAAAAATTTGAAAAATGAAAAAAAGACTTTTAAAACACATGTTTGTATTTTGAAATTTTTCGGAAACTATGAACTTTTTGCAAAGCAATCGCGCTGCGTAGCTGTTTCAGAGAACAAATATCGAATTTCAATTATCATTTTTAGTAATTGCCTGTGGCAAAAGATAATCAGCACGTCTCCCCATCAATACAAATCTAATATTTTTTAATTATTCATATTCATATTAACACGGATCAACCGATTTAAATTATTCAGTTCCTATTGATAAGGAGACGTGCTGATTACTTATTGGCCAAGGCAGGTCCAACTGTTTTGAAGATACGGGCCACAATACCAAAAATGATAATTCAGTTTTTAAGAAAAAAAGCGTCCTAAAGCGTCAAACTGCTTTATTTGTGGGGGGCAGGTTTAGCGGTTTCGATGATCCTATAAAAAAAATTGAAAAGAAACATTTGGCGGACAAAAGTGATCATAAGACATATGCACAATAAGTTATCAGATATTTTAAAGATATTATAATAATAAGTATAAATTTTGTTTACATTTATATGCGTTCTGTAACATTGTTTATCTATTAGACCGCGACGCGGCGCTTACGCGCTTCTATATTTTGTCCCCACGCAGCTGCAGCGCGATTGCTTTAAAAAAAAGTTCGAAATTTCGTAAAATTTCAGGGATGGGGCGGCATTTTTGTCAGTGCCCCAGGGCGCCCAATTTCTAAATCCGGCCCTGAATACAAGCGTAATAAGCACAACCGTAAACTTAAACAAAGAAAATATTTATGGAAATGCTTTCCATGTATACCAGTGATTCCCAAACTTCTTCACTTACCGCCCCATTTTCAGAAAAAATATTACTCAGCGCCCCCCTAATTTTTTTTTCATTTCAATAGCAATTAATAAGGTATATAAAATTATTATATCTGTAAAAGATAAATTGACGAATAAGAAACCAATTTAAAGAAACGAATAAGAAACCAAGATAGAGTACGCTATTTTAATAAATCATAAAACATTCGGAAAAAAATTGAACCATCAGTGAATTTCAAGTCTTCTAGGCCCGCAAGTCATTGTATTGAATTCTTCCTATATATTACAAATATATTTGTAATGAAATGCAATTGCAATTGGTACATCACTGCTGACGGAGAGGTTTTGCAAAACATTTGATGATTCATTTATTAAAATAATGGATGTTATCAAAATTAATCCTTTACTCTTTTAAAATAACATCAAAGTTTGAAATTATAAAACTATTATTATTATTATCTTAATATTTCTAATATTGCTATTTTGTTATATTTTGAGATATAGTATACATTGTATACTATATCTCAAAATCTATAAGCCTTAAATAAACTATTTCAGTATTATAACATTTTACAAGTTATTGTATTAGAAATACTAATGTCGGGCTTAATATTGTTTTAGAGTTGTATTTTAGTGTAATTAATTAAATTAAGATAATTTATTTTCTGTTATTACTAAATTTATATATTTTTAACTGTTTCTATTTGTCATTGAGTTACAGTTCTACAAAAATTTAATACTCTTCCAATCATTGCAAGTGCAAATTTGGCTCTTTTTTAATGGATCATGTATTTTTATTGAAAAAACAAAAATGCAATCTTTCACAATAGGTGTCATATAGGTTGATCATTTTTTAGAAATTATATATTAATTATAATTAAAATGTTTTCATTGATAATGGAAAAAATTAGCTCCAATATAGACAAAGTGTGCTATGACTTTTGGAAAAATAAAAATTGTAACACGTTTATTGATGTCTAATAAAATTATTATTGATTTGTTAAATTTTAGATTGTATCAATTACCAAAACCAAATTAAATTAAAAATATCAATGAAATAGTATAATTGTGAAATTGGCAAAAATAAGGTGACCAATGATAAGCAATATTTGCCCCGGATTCAGATGTTTTGCCCCGGATTGCTATTTAAGAAAATTTATTGAAAAATTACCAAAAATTATGAAAACAAACGAGCAAGTGCTATTTTTTTTTTAATTTTTTTTAAATAGCTCATAGAATTGTCATGTATTCTGATTGCTAATGAAAACAAAATTAAAAATTAAATGAATTGTATTAAAGGCTCAAAAGCGAAAAATATATGATATAATATAATATCGTAGATAAAAAAGTATTACATTTAATCGAAATATAAAGTTTTTTTATTGTATCTTTAAATGGCATTTGTTATTTTAAAGCCATCTACCCCCCCCCCTTGTTGTTGATTTTCAAAACTAAAAATTGTGGTCCCGGCTTTGACTTAAAAGAATATGGTCACCTAAATAATAATAAATATATTTGGTAAAAGCTCTTCTAATACATTAATTTATTAACTTCCCGTAGGGCAAGTTATAGTAATCGCAAAAAAATCGAAAATGAAATTTTTATATATCTTTACGTTTCAGAGGTTTCTGAACATTTTGGCATACCTTAGAAAAAATGGATGTTGTGTGTGTGTGTGTGTATGTGTGTGTGTGTGTGTGTATGTATGTATGTGTGTGTATGTATGTGCGGATACAAATTTTCGTCGACGATTTCGGGAACACGGATCAACCGATTTGAATAATTCAAAAAACATTCGATTCGTATTGATAAGAAGACGTGCTGATTAGTTTTTTGGCAAAGGCAGGTCTAGCCGTTCCGGAGATACGGGGCAAAAAGTGCCGAAAACGGTAACTCAGTTTTTTAAGAGAACGGAGCGTCCGATTTTAATAATTCAAAAAAACATTTTACTTGTATTGACAAGATAAAGAATTGATCAAATTTTCATGAAGGCAGGTCTAGCGGTTTCGGAGATCTAACAAAAAAGTAGAAAAAATGCCATTTGGCGGTCAAAAATGATCATTAGACATATGCACATCAAATTTTCAGATATTTTATAGAGATTTTAACATAAGTATAAATTTTGTTTATTATACTATGGGTTCCGTACCATTGTTTACCCGTTAGACAGCGAAGCCGCGCTTACGCGCTTTATGTCTCTATGCAGTTAAAGCAGTACGATTGCTTTGAAAACAAGTTCAGATCTTCCAAATATGTCAAAATAAAGAAAGCATTTTTTTTTTTCAAAAAAAAAAATAAAAAAATTAAAAAAAAAAAAATTAAAAAAATTTTTTTTTTTCAAAAAAAGTAATTTTTGTCCAATTTATAGTTTCTCAAAAATCTTATTTTTTCGAAGCAAATTTTTTTTCAAAAATGTTAATCGTTTTTAAAAAATTAATAATTTTTGGTACGGGAAGTTCCAGCAATTTGCCTTAAGGCACGATGCCCTAATTGCCTTAAGACAGAATTCCACTTACAGCTAGTTTTTTTACTTTTTTAAATAAAATCCTTTACCCTAATATTATGTGTACATTATATAAAACTTATTAAAACTAAAAAATTATTACAAAAATTATATAAATTAGATAAATATTTCAATCAATTGATGTAATCTTTGTACTTTTCTCATGAATTTGTGAAGAAAAGTCAAATTGGGACACTTAAACGGATGGAAGTCTTGAAAATTTTTAGTAACAATTTAGTTTTGCCTATTATCTAGACGAATGTCTGTTTAAAAAACATTTTCATTCATAAAATATATATATACTAGCATGTCCTGCCACGCTGTGCTGCGGCTCTTACTAAAATCCACCGAATTTGAATCTGCGGAACAATCAACGGTTTAGAACTATTGATGATAAGTTTGTTAAACTTATTATATTAACGAAAGATTTGAATGCGACCACATTTCAAAATTTACTATAAATAACCATCAAGTGACATTTATAAATGTGTAACTACTTAGTATCACGTCCTATTTTTGTTGATAATATGTTTCTTAATGATGATATATTTAGGAATGGTTTTACTGGCCAATACTATTAGGCACTTGCTATATGTCGCTTAATATTTTGGTTCGGACGTATTTTCATTTTATCATATTGGCCATGAAGGCAGCAATCTTCATGGCATTGAGCTTTTACACCGGATTTTTGCAACCCTGTAGAAGGACTTATGTTTCTCACTCCTAAAACTGAAGTCCGCGTAATAACATGTGTATCAAATAATCAATAAATATATTTTCTTCAATTAGAACTTAACGACAAACCATTAGTGTAATAAGGAGTTGCAACAAATACATAAATTATACCAATAAATCAGTGTTACATACATTCCATAACCACGTGGCGGAAATACAATATTTGAAAATTGTCCAGTAATATCTGATTTTTAACCCTCTTTTGTGGTCAAAATATTTTTATTACCTCTTTAAATATTTTTAGTTAATTATATATTTCCAAATTCCAATTGACTGAGTTATTTGATTCAAGATGCATCCACATTATTAATTTGTAAATTCCCATAACAAGTGTTACTTTCACAGCATGGTTTACAATTTATTCAGAGAGTGATTTATGATCCAACACAAAACATCCGGCAATATCGTATATACTATTTAGCATAATATCGATATTGAACTAATAACACATTAATATCGAGTTCTTGTTCGCATAATGTATACTATATACCTACTTATATGGGGATTAGAAAAAAGTTGATGGAACACTTAGATTTGTTGAATGGAAAAATATGATTGATATTATGGAAGCTGTGTGGTAACGTAATTGGTTTAATGATTTTTATAAAGGTGTAAGTGTATCACTATGTACATTTATTTTTATACGTAAAATTCTTCTGTACTGATGTATGATTGATACTTCTCATAAACGAGTTTGTCAAAAGAAATTTTTAAGACTTAATGAACGACAAAACTATAGCAACATTGTAGAAATAAATGGCAAAAAATACAAAAAACCACTTATCACTGTTTGACATTGAAAACATTTGAACTGCCATCTGCTAGAAATGTCAATTCACTTGTTTAGAATTTAGCTGAAATTATGAGTCGATAATATTAGAATATAATATACAAAAAAATGTAATGTCTAAAGTGGCTGAGATATGCCAAAAATTAAAATAATATAAGATACAGTCAACTGTATACGTTTGGCAGATGAAATTATATAATTCAGTTTAATAAATACCGCAACAAGTCTAAAATTGCATGAATATTATTTTTTTAAACATATGCATGTCGTATTTTGGTTTACTTTACTAAGTTATTTAACAATAAACAAAAATATTTCTACTTATTACAAAAACGATTTAGAACCTTGCTTCATGAGTCAAAAATTCATTTGTTTGGCATTGGATATGGAATATTTAGCAAGTTGATCTTAGATTGAATAGTGCACATATAAACTAGATTTTACAAATTAATTCACCTAAGATTGATAAGATTGAAACCTAAGATGAAAATAAGCAATAATGTTTATTAAATTATTAGTAAGAAAAATGTACTTTAGAAATTGTAATTGCCAAAAAGCACTAATATATCATACGAGATTATGAAAATTATAGACTAAATTATTGAAGCAACTATGATGTGTGGTAAAATCAAGTGTGATATTGTTCTTTCTAATCTATATTAATTTCAAAGAACATAATTTATCTTAAACGCCTACAATTACTCTTCAAAGACACCCACGACGAATTTTTGTCGTGAAAACACAAAAAAGCGAATACAAATGAAATGTCCTCAATGTTTTGACTGTTTAGAGCTGTGGGATTTGTGAAGACACATTTTTTGTTCCATCTTGAATCAATTTGATGACAACACAATGGATAAAAGAAGTTAAATGATTTAAAATTACCTCATAACATGAATGAGAGTAATTGTGTGCAACCATACAAGAAAGGTACATATATGAGGATATAAACGTTCATATTTAAATATATTGTTAATAACAAGATGTATGTTGCATTTTTGCAGACTAATTAATTCATCTTCAAATTAGAAACAACCAAAGAAAAACCCATAATTTATTCAATATTAATATGATAATTATATGCTTAGTATCATCTTCAAATATCTATGTGATCAATCCATTGCTCAGAAAATTGAAGAAGCAAATCAGAATTCATAAGAAATTAATCTTACAAACATTTAATAATTATAGATTGAGAACAGAATTTCTTCATAAAAATTCTCCATAAACAATATTACAGGCTCGTACTGAAAAGAAAAAATCTGCCTAAAAAATCTCTGATTTTCATCAAAAACTATTCTTACTTTCTGTCATTTACATGTGTAAATTCGTTGCATTTTTAGTGTAAAATGTCGGTAATGTAAGCTTTCAAATATTTATATATTTTATTTAATCTCCAATGAACCCTTACCTCATTATTTCAATTTATTGACCATGACGAGGCCGGACGCGAAAGTTTTTGATTTTATTACTTTTCTCCGTAACGATTTCGTTAGAGGCCTGTTTTCCAGTTTTCCAGGTTTCTAAATATAGTGAATTGTCCAATAAAAGTTATTTGCAGTCAACATGAAAATTACACGCTTCGAAGAGACGACTTTTCACTTCCACAGATACGAGTTTTGTAAAATAATTATGGACTATGGTAAAATTATAGACGAGTCGCATAGCAAAAGTTGATAATGTTTAAAACGAATTTAATTTTAATTAAATTTATTAACTTCCCGTAGGGCAAGTTATAGTAATCGCAAAAAAATCGAAAATGAAAATTTTTATATATCTTTACGTTTCAGAGGTTTCTGAACATTTTGGCATACCTTAGAAAAAATGGATGTAGTGTGTGTGTGTGTGTGTGTGTGTGTGTGTGTGTGTGTATGTGTGTGTATGTATGTATGTTGTGTATGTATGTGCGGATACAAATTTTCGTCGACGATTTCGGGAACACGGATCAACCGATTTGAATAATTCAAAAAACAAATTCGATCCGTATTGATAAGGAGACGTGCTGATTAGTTTTTGGCAAAGGCAGGTCAAGCCGTTCCGAAGATACGGGGTAAAAAGTTCCGAAAACGGTAACTCAGTTTT